>NW_028275129.1:0-40535 GCF_037043125.1 Eumetopias jubatus | reverse complement strand
AAGACGCCTACCTTATCATAGCAACGCACATGTCTCCCAAAGGCTTCTTTCCTTCAAGCACCACGATGTTAGCGCGAAAGCCAGTTTGACATGGCCTTTGTTTCTTCCAGAATTCAGTGTCAGGCTACTACTGCTACTGAGGCAAGCCCACGTACATTGCAAGACCCATCCACCTCCATGACACAGGACGTAATGGGAGAGAAACCCTCCGCACAACGTGTTCCTCACTGTGCGGTATCGCGCGTTCCATCTCTTTTCGTTCACACGATGTTTAAGGAGCGGCTTCGCATCCTTACGAGAAGAGATGGTAGTCGAAGGACGGGAACCCTCGAGACTTGTTTCTAGAGTTAAACAAAGCCATGCCATCTTCCTTATGCTTCCGCAGTCATCCATTTCCATACACATCCTTCTTCGTGTAACGACGGCAGGCACCTTCGAAGCGGAGAGCGAAGTCTCGTCTACGTCCCTTATGCCTTCACACCACTACGGAAAAACAGTTTCCTCCTACGGAAACGATACGGCAGTTGAGGGAAGCCTTCTTCACAAGTGGTTTCTCGAGCACCGTCACAGGGCACATTCTAGATGCCTTCACCATGTCACGCGAAAGTGCTTCCCCGACTTACGTGTATGGCTTTCCTGACGGGTCTCCTTCTCACCTTTCAAACCATGACCTTTTCCATCTGCTCTCTCTCATACTCTTGGAAACGCTTCTCACGGAACAGGATTCGAATCGCGACAGACATTTACACTAGTTACTTCCGTGGCACAGGCACGGGGCACATTCCTTGCGATTTCCCACTTCCATTGCAAAAGTCTACCAGTTTCAGGGAAGGTGATAGTAGACGCACGGTTTCTCTGCAGTGGTGTTTCTGCAGTAGGATACAACACATACATTATGTGACTATGGGTTCCCTCGGGAACCCAGATGGAAGCTCGAAGTCGCGATCGACACAGACGTGGTTCCCCGAGATTATGTATGCCTTCCTTTGGCGAAGTCACATACTTTCGCAAAACCTTCTATCTTTCGTGACACATGGTGTTCGTTGAGAAAGCCCTCCATCAGAAGTTGTGCCGCGAGCTGAGGTATATCACCCTTCCATGCCCTCCGTTTCCTTTCACACTTGGCTTCAAGCCGCTCGTTCCTTAGCAAGAAGAAGGGCAGTCGAAGGACCGCACCTCCACAGCGTTGTTTCTTGGAGTTAAGTGTATAGCACGTCCGTTACGCTTCCTCCCACTTCCAGACACACACCTCTCTAGGGGACAACGAGTGTGTTGGTGGGTCACGTTCGACCCACATTTCTCTTCACAATTCAGCGTGTGGCATTTTCCTTGTGTTTTCACACAAAGTACGACAGCGCTTCTATCTTCCCGAAACAAGATCTGAGTTGGGAGAAGCTTTCGACACAAGTTCTTTCCCAAGCAGGGCTCATGGCACAGTAACTTGCGCCTTCACTTTTAACGTGGGACATTTCCTCCGTCTTCTTCCCCTGTAGATGGTAGTGGGAAGACTATTGCTCTACCGTTTTGTTTCTGAGAGGTGAGTGCAAGACCCTCACACACATATCTCAAAGGCTTCGCGCTTCGCGAACCAGGGGTTAGCACGAAATCATGTTTGACGCGGCCTCGTTTCTCTGAGTTCAGTGGGAAGGCTCTGCTGACGCTAGCTCACGTACATTTGAAGGCCCTTCCAAATTCGTGACCCAAGACTTTGGTGGAGAGAAGCCCTCCACACAACGTGTTCCCCACTGTGGTGTATCTCGCATTCCGTCTCTTTTCTCTCGCCCTAAGCTTTAACACGGCGCTTCCATCCGTAGGGAAAGAGCTGGTCGTCGACGGACGGCAACCCTCTAGATTTGTCCTTAGAGTTAAACACCCGTAGGCAATCTTCCCTATGCTTCCTCACATCATACATTTCCATACTCACCCTTCTTCGTGGAACGACGGGCGGCACATTCGAAACGGACAGCTCACTCTAGGGCACGTCCCTCGTGCCTTCGCGCCCACGGCGGAAAACACTTTTATCTTCCTGAAACCATATGATAGCTGAGGGAAGACTTCTTCACAAGGGGTTTGTCAAGCACCGTCCCAGGACACATTCTTTATGCCTTCACACGTTCGCGCCAGAATGCCGCTCATACGTAGGCGTACGGCTTTCCAGGGTTTCCTCTCAGACTTAAAGGCATGACCTTTTCCCTCTGCTCTCTCTCGTACTCTTGAAAACATTTCTCACGGAACAAGGTTTGAACCGGGAGAGACAATCTCCACTCCTTATTTCCGTGGCGCAGGCATGGGGCACATGCCTTGCGCTGTCACACTTACCTTGGAATAGACTACCATTTTCAGGGAAGAGGTTGGGAGAAACACGGTTTCTCTGCAGTGGTGTTTCTTCAGACCGACGTGCACGCCGCCTGTTTAGGGCTCCACACGTTCATGTTGTGACTAGGTTTTCCCCGTGAAGCCAGATGGAAGCTCGAAGGCGCGGTTTGACACAGACTTGTTTCGCACAGTGTAGTCTGTGGCTTTCCTTTGGCGAACTCACGTACGTTTGAAAACCCTTCTAGCGTCGTGAGCCGTGGTGTTCATTGAGAGAAGCCCTCCATACAAAGTGGTTCCCCGAGTAAGGTATAGCAGGCTTTTCCTCTGCTTCCGTTCACACTCGGCGTCAAGCTGCTTCGATCCTTAGGAAAGGAGGCGGGGAGTCGAAGGACGGCTCCTCCACAGCATTGTCTCTTAGACTTAAGTGTACAGCTCGTTCCTTACGCTTCCTCCCATTTCCAGACACACACCTCCCTAGGGGACAACTTGTTAGTTGGTGGTCGCATTCGACCCACATTTTCCTTCACCATTCAGCCTATGGCATTGTCCTTACGCTTTCACACGAAGTCCTGAAAACGCTTCTCTCTTCCCGAAGCAAGATCTGGGTTGACAGGAGCTTGAGACACAACTCCTCTCTCAAACAGTGGTAGACGGCCCAGCATTTGTGCCTTCACTTTGAACGTCGGAAAGTTCTTCCAACTTCTTCCCCGGAGGCGGTAGTGGAAAGACTAGTTCCCTACAGTTTGGTTTCGTGAGAGGTGAGTGTAAGACGCCTACCTTATATAGCAACGCACATGTCTCCAAAGGCTTCTTTCTTCAAGCACCACGATGTTAGCGCGAAAGCCTGTTTGACATGGCCTTGTTTCTCAGAATTCAGTGTCAGGCTACTACTGCTACTGAGGCTAGCCCACGTACATTGCAAGACCCATCCACCTCCATGACACAGGACGTAATGGAGAGAAACCCTCCGCACAACGTGTTCCTCACTGTGCGGTATCGCGCGTTCCATCTCTTTTCGTTCACACGAGGTTTAAGGAGCGGCTTCGCATCCTTACGAGAAGAGATGGTAGTCGAAGGACGGGAACCCTCGAGACTTGTTCTTAGAGTTAAACAAACGCATGCCATCTTCCTTATGCTTCCGCAGTCATCCATTTCCATACACATCCTTCTTCGTGTAACGACGGCAGGCACCTTCGAAGCGGAGAGCGAAGTCTCGTCTACGTCCCTTATGCCTTCACACCCACTACGGAAAACAGTTTCCTCCTACGGAAACGATACGGCAGTTGAGGGAAGCCTTCTTCACAAGTGGTTTCTCGAGCACCGTCACAGGGCACATTCTAGATGCCTTCACCATGTCACGCGAAAGTGCTTCCCCGACTTACGTGTATGGCTTTCCTGACGGGTCTCCTTCTCACGCTTCAAACCATGACCTTTTCCATCTGCTCTCTCTCATACTCTTGGAAACGCTTCTCACGGAACAGGATTCCAATCGCGACAGACATTGACACTAGTTACTTCCGTGGCACAGGCACGGGGCACATTCCTTGCGATTTCCCACTTCCATTGCAAAAGTCTACCAGTTTCAGGGAAGGTGATAGTAGACGCACGGTTTCTCTGCAGTGGTGTTTCTGCAGTAGGATACAACACATACATTATGTGACTATGGGTTCCTCGGGAACCCAGATGGAAGCTCGAAGTCGCGATCGACACAGACGTGGTTCGCCGAGATTCGTGTATGCCTTTCCTTTGGCGAAGTCACATACTTTCGCAAACCCTTCTATCTTCGTGACACATGGTGTTCGTTGAGAAAAGCCCTCCATCAGAAGTTGTGCCGCGAGTGAGGCATATCACCCTTCCTTGCCCTCCGTTTCCTTTCACACTTGGCTTCAAGCCGCTTCGTTCCTTAGCAAAGAAGAAGGGCAGTCGAAGGACCGCACCTCCACAGCGTTGTTTCTTGGAGTTAAGTGTATAGCACGTCCGTTACGCTTCCTCCCACTTCCAGACACACACCTCTCTAGGGGACAACGAGTGTGTTGGTGGTCACGTTCGACCCACATTTCTCTTCACAATTCAGCGTGTGGCATTTTCCTTGTGTTTTCACACAAAGTACCGACAGCGCTTCTATCTTCCCGAAACAAGATCTGAGTTGGGAGAAGCTTTCGACACAAGTTCTTTCCCAAGCAGGGCTCTATGGCACAGTAACTTGCGCCTTCACTTTTAACGTGGGACATTTCCTCCGTCTTCTTCCCTGTAGATGGTAGTGGGAAGACTATTGCTCTACCGTTTTGTTTCTTGAGAGGTGAGTGCAAGACCCTCACACACATATCTCAAAAGGCTTCGCGCTTCGCGAACCAAGGGGTTAGCACGAAATCATGTTTGACGCGGCCTCGTTTCTCTGAGTTCAGTGGAAGGCTCTGCTGACGCTAGCTCACGTACATTTGAAGGCCCTTCCAAATTCGTGACCCAAGACTTTGGTGGAGAGAAGCCCTCCACACAACGTGTTCCCCACTGTGGTGTATCTTGCATTCCGTCTCTTTTCTCTCGCCCTAAGCTTTAACACGGCGCTTCCATCCGTAGGGAAAGAGCTGGTCGTCGACGGACGGCAACCCTCTAGATTTGTCCTTAGAGTTAAACACCCGTAGGCAATCTTCCCTATGCTTCCTCACATCATACATTTCCATACTCACCCTTCTTCGTGGAACGACGGGCGGCACATTCGAAACGGACAGCTCACTCTAGGGCACGTCCCTCGTGCCTTCGCGCCCACGGCGGAAAACACTTTTATCTTCCTGAAACCATATGATAGCTGAGGGAAGACTTCTTCACAAGGGGTTTGTCAAGCACCGTCCCAGGACACATTCTTTATGCCTTCACACGTTCGCGCCAGAATGCCGCTCATACGTAGGCGTACGGCTTTCCAGGGTTTCCTTCTCAGACTTAAAGGCATGACCTTTTCCCTCTGCTCTCTCTCGTACTCTTGAAAACATTTCTCACGGAACAAGGTTTGAACCGGGAGAGACAATCTCCACTCCTTATTTCCGTGGCGCAGGCATGGGGCACATGCCTTGCGCTGTCACACTTACCTTGGAATAGACTACCATTTTCAGGGAAGAGGTTGGGAGAAACACGGTTTCTCTGCAGTGGTGTTTCTTCAGACCGACGTGCACGCCGCCTGTTTAGGGCTCCACACGTTCATGTTGTGACTAGGTTTTCCCCGTGAAGCCAGATGGAAGCTCGAAGGCGCGGTTTGACACAGACTTGTTTCGCACAGTGTAGTCTGTGGCTTTCCTTTGGCGAACTCACGTACGTTTGAAAACCCTTCTAGCGTCGTGAGCCGTGGTGTTCATTGAGAGAAGCCCTCCATACAAAGTGGTTCCCCGAGTAAGGTATAGCAGGCTTTTCCTCTGCTTCCGTTCACACTCGGCGTCAAGCTGCTTCGATCCTTAGGAAAGGAGGCGGGGAGTCGAAGGACCGCTCCTCCACAGCATTGTCTCTTAGACTTAAGTGTACAGCTCGTTCCTTACGCTTCCTCCCATTTCCAGACACACACCTCCCTAGGGGACAACTTGTTAGTTGGTGGTCGCATTCGACCCACATTTTCCTTCACCATTCAGCCTATGGCATTGTCCTTACGCTTTCACACGAAGTCCTGAAAACGCTTCTCTCTTCCCGAAGCAAGATCTGGGTTGACAGGAGCTTGAGACACAACTCCTCTCTCAAACAGTGGTAGACGGCCCAGCATTTGTGCCTTCACTTTGAACGTCGGAAAGTTCTTCCAACTTCTTCCCCGGAGGCGGTAGTGGAAAGACTAGTTCCCTACAGTTTGGTTTCGTGAGAGGTGAGTGTAAGACGCCTACCTTATATAGCAACGCACATGTCTCCAAAGGCTTCTTTCTTCAAGCACCACGATGTTAGCGCGAAAGCCTGTTTGACATGGCCTTGTTTCTCAGAATTCAGTGTCAGGCTACTACTGCTACTGAGGCTAGCCCACGTACATTGCAAGACCCATCCACCTCCATGACACAGGACGTAATGGAGAGAAACCCTCCGCACAACGTGTTCCTCACTGTGCGGTATCGCGCGTTCCATCTCTTTTCGTTCACACGAGGTTTAAGGAGCGGCTTCGCATCCTTACGAGAAGAGATGGTAGTCGAAGGACGGGAACCCTCGAGACTTGTTCTTAGAGTTAAACAAACGCATGCCATCTTCCTTATGCTTCCGCAGTCATCCATTTCCATACACATCCTTCTTCGTGTAACGACGGCAGGCACCTTCGAAGCGGAGAGCGAAGTCTCGTCTACGTCCCTTATGCCTTCACACCCACTACGGAAAACAGTTTCCTCCTACGGAAACGATACGGCAGTTGAGGGAAGCCTTCTTCACAAGTGGTTTCTCGAGCACCGTCACAGGGCACATTCTAGATGCCTTCACCATGTCACGCGAAAGTGCTTCCCCGACTTACGTGTATGGCTTTCCTGACGGGTCTCCTTCTCACGCTTCAAACCATGACCTTTTCCATCTGCTCTCTCTCATACTCTTGGAAACGCTTCTCACGGAACAGGATTCCAATCGCGACAGACATTTACACTAGTTACTTCCGTGGCACAGGCACGGGGCACATTCCTTGCGATTTCCCACTTCCATTGCAAAAGTCTACCAGTTTCAGGGAAGGTGATAGTAGACGCACGGTTTCTCTGCAGTGGTGTTTCTGCAGTAGGATACAACACATACATTATGTGACTATGGGTTCCTCGGGAACCCAGATGGAAGCTCGAAGTCGCGATCGACACAGACGTGGTTCGCCGAGATTCGTGTATGCCTTTCCTTTGGCGAAGTCACATACTTTCGCAAACCCTTCTATCTTCGTGACACATGGTGTTCGTTGAGAAAAGCCCTCCATCAGAAGTTGTGCCGCGAGTGAGGTATATCACCCTTCCTTGCCCTCCGTTTCCTTTCACACTTGGCTTCAAGCCGCTTCGTTCCTTAGCAAAGAAGAAGGGCAGTCGAAGGACCGCACCTCCACAGCGTTGTTTCTTGGAGTTAAGTGTATAGCACGTCCGTTACGCTTCCTCCCACTTCCAGACACACACCTCTCTAGGGGACAACGAGTGTGTTGGTGGTCACGTTCGACCCACATTTCTCTTCACAATTCAGCGTGTGGCATTTTCCTTGTGTTTTCACACAAAGTACCGACAGCGCTTCTATCTTCCCGAAACAAGATCTGAGTTGGGAGAAGCTTTCGACACAAGTTCTTTCCCAAGCAGGGCTCTATGGCACAGTAACTTGCGCCTTCACTTTTAACGTGGGACATTTCCTCCGTCTTCTTCCCTGTAGATGGTAGTGGGAAGACTATTGCTCTACCGTTTTGTTTCTTGAGAGGTGAGTGCAAGACCCTCACACACATATCTCAAAAGGCTTCGCGCTTCGCGAACCAAGGGGTTAGCACGAAATCATGTTTGACGCGGCCTCGTTTCTCTGAGTTCAGTGGAAGGCTCTGCTGACGCTAGCTCACGTACATTTGAAGGCCCTTCCAAATTCGTGACCCAAGACTTTGGTGGAGAGAAGCCCTCCACACAACGTGTTCCCCACTGTGGTGTATCTCGCATTCCGTCTCTTTTCTCTCGCCCTAAGCTTTAACACGGCGCTTCCATCCGTAGGGAAAGAGCTGGTCGTCGACGGACGGCAACCCTCTAGATTTGTCCTTAGAGTTAAACACCCGTAGGCAATCTTCCCTATGCTTCCTCACATCATACATTTCCATACTCACCCTTCTTCGTGGAACGACGGGCGGCACATTCGAAACGGACAGCTCACTCTAGGGCACGTCCCTCGTGCCTTCACGCCCACGGCGGAAAACACTTTTATCTTCCTGAAACCATATGATAGCTGAGGGAAGACTTCTTCACAAGGGGTTTGTCAAGCACCGTCCCAGGACACATTCTTTATGCCTTCACACGTTCGCGCCAGAATGCCGCTCATACGTAGGCGTACGGCTTTCCAGGGTTTCCTTCTCAGACTTAAAGGCATGACCTTTTCCCTCTGCTCTCTCTCGTACTCTTGAAAACATTTCTCACGGAACAAGGTTTGAACCGGGAGAGACAATCTCCACTCCTTATTTCCGTGGCGCAGGCATGGGGCACATGCCTTGCGCTGTCACACTTACCTTGGAATAGACTACCATTTTCAGGGAAGAGGTTGGGAGAAACACGGTTTCTCTGCAGTGGTGTTTCTTCAGACCGACGTGCACGCCGCCTGTTTAGGGCTCCACACGTTCATGTTGTGACTAGGTTTTCCCCGTGAAGCCAGATGGAAGCTCGAAGGCGCGGTTTGACACAGACTTGTTTCGCACAGTGTAGTCTGTGGCTTTCCTTTGGCGAACTCACGTACGTTTGAAAACCCTTCTAGCGTCGTGAGCCGTGGTGTTCATTGAGAGAAGCCCTCCATACAAAGTGGTTCCCCGAGTAAGGTATAGCAGGCTTTTCCTCTGCTTCCGTTCACACTCGGCGTCAAGCTGCTTCGATCCTTAGGAAAGGAGGCGGGGAGTCGAAGGACCGCTCCTCCACAGCATTGTCTCTTAGACTTAAGTGTACAGCTCGTTCCTTACGCTTCCTCCCATTTCCAGACACACACCTCCCTAGGGGACAACTTGTTAGTTGGTGGTCGCATTCGACCCACATTTTCCTTCACCATTCAGCCTATGGCATTGTCCTTACGCTTTCACACGAAGTCCTGAAAACGCTTCTCTCTTCCCGAAGCAAGATCTGGGTTGACAGGAGCTTGAGACACAACTCCTCTCTCAAACAGTGGTAGACGGCCCAGCATTTGTGCCTTCACTTTGAACGTCGGAAAGTTCTTCCAACTTCTTCCCCGGAGGCGGTAGTGGAAAGACTAGTTCCCTACAGTTTGGTTTCGTGAGAGGTGAGTGTAAGACGCCTACCTTATATAGCAACGCACATGTCTCCAAAGGCTTCTTTCTTCAAGCACCACGATGTTAGCGCGAAAGCCTGTTTGACATGGCCTTGTTTCTCAGAATTCAGTGTCAGGCTACTACTGCTACTGAGGCTAGCCCACGTACATTGCAAGACCCATCCACCTCCATGACACAGGACGTAATGGAGAGAAACCCTCCGCACAACGTGTTCCTCACTGTGCGGTATCGCGCGTTCCATCTCTTTTCGTTCACACGAGGTTTAAGGAGCGGCTTCGCATCCTTACGAGAAGAGATGGTAGTCGAAGGACGGGAACCCTCGAGACTTGTTCTTAGAGTTAAACAAACGCATGCCATCTTCCTTATGCTTCCGCAGTCATCCATTTCCATACACATCCTTCTTCGTGTAACGACGGCAGGCACCTTCGAAGCGGAGAGCGAAGTCTCGTCTACGTCCCTTATGCCTTCACACCCACTACGGAAAACAGTTTCCTCCTACGGAAACGATACGGCAGTTGAGGGAAGCCTTCTTCACAAGTGGTTTCTCGAGCACCGTCACAGGGCACATTCTAGATGCCTTCACCATGTCACGCGAAAGTGCTTCCCCGACTTACGTGTATGGCTTTCCTGACGGGTCTCCTTCTCACGCTTCAAACCATGACCTTTTCCATCTGCTCTCTCTCATACTCTTGGAAACGCTTCTCACGGAACAGGATTCCAATCGCGACAGACATTTACACTAGTTACTTCCGTGGCACAGGCACGGGGCACATTCCTTGCGATTTCCCACTTCCATTGCAAAAGTCTACCAGTTTCAGGGAAGGTGATAGTAGACGCACGGTTTCTCTGCAGTGGTGTTTCTGCAGTAGGATACAACACATACATTATGTGACTATGGGTTCCTCGGGAACCCAGATGGAAGCTCGAAGTCGCGATCGACACAGACGTGGTTCGCCGAGATTCGTGTATGCCTTTCCTTTGGCGAAGTCACATACTTTCGCAAACCCTTCTATCTTCGTGACACATGGTGTTCGTTGAGAAAAGCCCTCCATCAGAAGTTGTGCCGCGAGTGAGGTATATCACCCTTCCTTGCCCTCCGTTTCCTTTCACACTTGGCTTCAAGCCGCTTCGTTCCTTAGCAAAGAAGAAGGGCAGTCGAAGGACCGCACCTCCACAGCGTTGTTTCTTGGAGTTAAGTGTATAGCACGTCCGTTACGCTTCCTCCCACTTCCAGACACACACCTCTCTAGGGGACAACGAGTGTGTTGGTGGTCACGTTCGACCCACATTTCTCTTCACAATTCAGCGTGTGGCATTTTCCTTGTGTTTTCACACAAAGTACCGACAGCGCTTCTATCTTCCCGAAACAAGATCTGAGTTGGGAGAAGCTTTCGACACAAGTTCTTTCCCAAGCAGGGCTCTATGGCACAGTAACTTGCGCCTTCACTTTTAACGTGGGACATTTCCTCCGTCTTCTTCCCTGTAGATGGTAGTGGGAAGACTATTGCTCTACCGTTTTGTTTCTTGAGAGGTGAGTGCAAGACCCTCACACACATATCTCAAAAGGCTTCGCGCTTCGCGAACCAAGGTGTTAGCACGAAATCATGTTTGACGCGGCCTCGTTTCTCTGAGTTCAGTGGAAGGCTCTGCTGACGCTAGCTCACGTACATTTGAAGGCCCTTCCAAATTCGTGACCCAAGACTTTGGTGGAGAGAAGCCCTCCACACAACGTGTTCCCCACTGTGGTGTATCTCGCATTCCGTCTCTTTTCTCTCGCCCTAAGCTTTAACACGGCGCTTCCATCCGTAGGGAAAGAGCTGGTCGTCGACGGACGGCAACCCTCTAGATTTGTCCTTAGAGTTAAACACCCGTAGGCAATCTTCCCTATGCTTCCTCACATCATACATTTCCATACTCACCCTTCTTCGTGGAACGACGGGCGGCACATTCGAAACGGACAGCTCACTCTAGGGCACGTCCCTCGTGCCTTCACGCCCACGGCGGAAAACACTTTTATCTTCCTGAAACCATATGATAGCTGAGGGAAGACTTCTTCACAAGGGGTTTGTCAAGCACCGTCCCAGGACACATTCTTTATGCCTTCACACGTTCGCGCCAGAATGCCGCTCATACGTAGGCGTACGGCTTTCCAGGGTTTCCTTCTCAGACTTAAAGGCATGACCTTTTCCCTCTGCTCTCTCTCGTACTCTTGAAAACATTTCTCACGGAACAAGGTTTGAACCGGGAGAGACAATCTCCACTCCTTATTTCCGTGGCGCAGGCATGGGGCACATGCCTTGCGCTGTCACACTTACCTTGGAATAGACTACCATTTTCAGGGAAGAGGTTGGGAGAAACACGGTTTCTCTGCAGTGGTGTTTCTTCAGACCGACGTGCACGCCGCCTGTTTAGGGCTCCACACGTTCATGTTGTGACTAGGTTTTCCCCGTGAAGCCAGATGGAAGCTCGAAGGCGCGGTTTGACACAGACTTGTTTCGCACAGTGTAGTCTGTGGCTTTCCTTTGGCGAACTCACGTACGTTTGAAAACCCTTCTAGCGTCGTGAGCCGTGGTGTTCATTGAGAGAAGCCCTCCATACAAAGTGGTTCCCCGAGTAAGGTATAGCAGGCTTTTCCTCTGCTTCCGTTCACACTCGGCGTCAAGCTGCTTCGATCCTTAGGAAAGGAGGCGGGGAGTCGAAGGACCGCTCCTCCACAGCATTGTCTCTTAGACTTAAGTGTACAGCTCGTTCCTTACGCTTCCTCCCATTTCCAGACACACACCTCCCTAGGGGACAACTTGTTAGTTGGTGGTCGCATTCGACCCACATTTTCCTTCACCATTCAGCCTATGGCATTGTCCTTACGCTTTCACACGAAGTCCTGAAAACGCTTCTCTCTTCCCGAAGCAAGATCTGGGTTGACAGGAGCTTGAGACACAACTCCTCTCTCAAACAGTGGTAGACGGCCCAGCATTTGTGCCTTCACTTTGAACGTCGGAAAGTTCTTCCAACTTCTTCCCCGGAGGCGGTAGTGGAAAGACTAGTTCCCTACAGTTTGGTTTCGTGAGAGGTGAGTGTAAGACGCCTACCTTATATAGCAACGCACATGTCTCCAAAGGCTTCTTTCTTCAAGCACCACGATGTTAGCGCGAAAGCCTGTTTGACATGGCCTTGTTTCTCAGAATTCAGTGTCAGGCTACTACTGCTACTGAGGCTAGCCCACGTACATTGCAAGACCCATCCACCTCCATGACACAGGACGTAATGGAGAGAAACCCTCCGCACAACGTGTTCCTCACTGTGCGGTATCGCGCGTTCCATCTCTTTTCGTTCACACGAGGTTTAAGGAGCGGCTTCGCATCCTTACGAGAAGAGATGGTAGTCGAAGGACGGGAACCCTCGAGACTTGTTCTTAGAGTTAAACAAACGCATGCCATCTTCCTTATGCTTCCGCAGTCATCCATTTCCATACACATCCTTCTTCGTGTAACGACGGCAGGCACCTTCGAAGCGGAGAGCGAAGTCTCGTCTACGTCCCTTATGCCTTCACACCCACTACGGAAAACAGTTTCCTCCTACGGAAACGATACGGCAGTTGAGGGAAGCCTTCTTCACAAGTGGTTTCTCGAGCACCGTCACAGGGCACATTCTAGATGCCTTCACCATGTCACGCGAAAGTGCTTCCCCGACTTACGTGTATGGCTTTCCTGACGGGTCTCCTTCTCACGCTTCAAACCATGACCTTTTCCATCTGCTCTCTCTCATACTCTTGGAAACGCTTCTCACGGAACAGGATTCCAATCGCGACAGACATTGACACTAGTTACTTCCGTGGCACAGGCACGGGGCACATTCCTTGCGATTTCCCACTTCCATTGCAAAAGTCTACCAGTTTCAGGGAAGGTGATAGTAGACGCACGGTTTCTCTGCAGTGGTGTTTCTGCAGTAGGATACAACACATACATTATGTGACTATGGGTTCCTCGGGAACCCAGATGGAAGCTCGAAGTCGCGATCGACACAGACGTGGTTCGCCGAGATTCGTGTATGCCTTTCCTTTGGCGAAGTCACATACTTTCGCAAACCCTTCTATCTTCGTGACACATGGTGTTCGTTGAGAAAAGCCCTCCATCAGAAGTTGTGCCGCGAGTGAGGTATATCACCCTTCCTTGCCCTCCGTTTCCTTTCACACTTGGCTTCAAGCCGCTTCGTTCCTTAGCAAAGAAGAAGGGCAGTCGAAGGACCGCACCTCCACAGCGTTGTTTCTTGGAGTTAAGTGTATAGCACGTCCGTTACGCTTCCTCCCACTTCCAGACACACACCTCTCTAGGGGACAACGAGTGTGTTGGTGGTCACGTTCGACCCACATTTCTCTTCACAATTCAGCGTGTGGCATTTTCCTTGTGTTTTCACACAAAGTACCGACAGCGCTTCTATCTTCCCGAAACAAGATCTGAGTTGGGAGAAGCTTTCGACACAAGTTCTTTCCCAAGCAGGGCTCTATGGCACAGTAACTTGCGCCTTCACGTTTAACGTGGGACATTTCCTCCGTCTTCTTCCCTGTAGATGGTAGTGGGAAGACTATTGCTCTACCGTTTTGTTTCTTGAGAGGTGAGTGCAAGACCCTCACACACATATCTCAAAAGGCTTCGCGCTTCGCGAACCAAGGGGTTAGCACGAAATCATGTTTGACGCGGCCTCGTTTCTCTGAGTTCAGTGGAAGGCTCTGCTGACGCTAGCTCACGTACATTTGAAGGCCCTTCCAAATTCGTGACCCGAGACTTTGGTGGAGAGAAGCCCTCCACACAACGTGTTCCCCACTGTGGTGTATCTCGCATTCCGTCTCTTTTCTCTCGCCCTAAGCTTTAACACGGCGCTTCCATCCGTAGGGAAAGAGCTGGTCGTCGACGGACGGCAACCCTCTAGATTTGTCCTTAGAGTTAAACACCCGTAGGCAATCTTCCCTATGCTTCCTCACATCATACATTTCCATACTCACCCTTCTTCGTGGAACGACGGGCGGCACATTCGAAACGGACAGCTCACTCTAGGGCACGTCCCTCGTGCCTTCGCGCCCACGGCGGAAAACACTTTTATCTTCCTGAAACCATATGATAGCTGAGGGAAGACTTCTTCACAAGGGGTTTGTCAAGCACCGTCCCAGGACACATTCTTTATGCCTTCACACGTTCGCGCCAGAATGCCGCTCATACGTAGGCGTACGGCTTTCCAGGGTTTCCTTCTCAGACTTAAAGGCATGACCTTTTCCCTCTGCTCTCTCTCGTACTCTTGAAAACATTTCTCACGGAACAAGGTTTGAACCGGGAGAGACAATCTCCACTCCTTATTTCCGTGGCGCAGGCATGGGGCACATGGCTTGCGCTGTCACACTTACCTTGGAATAGACTACCATTTTCAGGGAAGAGGTTGGTAGAAACACGGTTTCTCTGCAGTGGTGTTTCTTCAGACCGACGTGCACGCCGCCTGTTTAGGGCTCCACACGTTCATGTTGTGACTAGGTTTTCCCCGTGAAGCCAGATGGAAGCTCGAAGGCGCGGTTTGACACAGACTTGTTTCGCACAGTGTAGTCTGTGGCTTTCCTTTGGCGAACTCACGTACGTTTGAAAACCCTTCTAGCGTCGTGAGCCGTGGTGTTCATTGAGAGAAGCCCTCCATACAAAGTGGTTCCCCGAGTAAGGTATAGCAGGCTTTTCCTCTGCTTCCGTTCACACTCGGCGTCAAGCTGCTTCGATCCTTAGGAAAGGAGGCGGGGAGTCGAAGGACGGCTCCTCCACAGCATTGTCTCTTAGACTTAAGTGTACAGCTCGTTCCTTACGCTTCCTCCCATTTCCAGACACACACCTCCCTAGGGGACAACTTGTTAGTTGGTGGTCGCATTCGACCCACATTTTCCTTCACCATTCAGCCTATGGCATTGTCCTTACGCTTTCACACGAAGTCCTGAAAACGCTTCTCTCTTCCCGAAGCAAGATCTGGGTTGACAGGAGCTTGAGACACAACTCCTCTCTCAAACAGTGGTAGACGGCCCAGCATTTGTGCCTTCACTTTGAACGTCGGAAAGTTCTTCCAACTTCTTCCCCGGAGGCGGTAGTGGAAAGACTAGTTCCCTACAGTTTGGTTTCGTGAGAGGTGAGTGTAAGACGCCTACCTTATATAGCAACGCACATGTCTCCAAAGGCTTCTTTCTTCAAGCACCACGATGTTAGCGCGAAAGCCTGTTTGACATGGCCTTGTTTCTCAGAATTCAGTGTCAGGCTACTACTGCTACTGAGGCTAGCCCACGTACATTGCAAGACCCATCCACCTCCATGACACAGGACGTAATGGAGAGAAACCCTCCGCACAACGTGTTCCTCACTGTGCGGTATCGCGCGTTCCATCTCTTTTCGTTCACACGAGGTTTAAGGAGCGGCTTCGCATCCTTACGAGAAGAGATGGTAGTCGAAGGACGGGAACCCTCGAGACTTGTTCTTAGAGTTAAACAAACGCATGCCATCTTCCTTATGCTTCCGCAGTCATCCATTTCCATACACATCCTTCTTCGTGTAACGACGGCAGGCACCTTCGAAGCGGAGAGCGAAGTCTCGTCTACGTCCCTTATGCCTTCACACCCACTACGGAAAACAGTTTCCTCCTACGGAAACGATACGGCAGTTGAGGGAAGCCTTCTTCACAAGTGGTTTCTCGAGCACCGTCACAGGGCACATTCTAGATGCCTTCACCATGTCACGCGAAAGTGCTTCCCCGACTTACGTGTATGGCTTTCCTGACGGGTCTCCTTCTCACGCTTCAAACCATGACCTTTTCCATCTGCTCTCTCTCATACTCTTGGAAACGCTTCTCACGGAACAGGATTCCAATCGCGACAGACATTGACACTAGTTACTTCCGTGGCACAGGCACGGGGCACATTCCTTGCGATTTCCCACTTCCATTGCAAAAGTCTACCAGTTTCAGGGAAGGTGATAGTAGACGCACGGTTTCTCTGCAGTGGTGTTTCTGCAGTAGGATACAACACATACATTATGTGACTATGGGTTCCTCGGGAACCCAGATGGAAGCTCGAAGTCGCGATCGACACAGACGTGGTTCGCCGAGATTCGTGTATGCCTTTCCTTTGGCGAAGTCACATACTTTCGCAAACCCTTCTATCTTCGTGACACATGGTGTTCGTTGAGAAAAGCCCTCCATCAGAAGTTGTGCCGCGAGTGAGGTATATCACCCTTCCTTGCCCTCCGTTTCCTTTCACACTTGGCTTCAAGCCGCTTCGTTCCTTAGCAAAGAAGAAGGGCAGTCGAAGGACCGCACCTCCACAGCGTTGTTTCTTGGAGTTAAGTGTATAGCACGTCCGTTACGCTTCCTCCCACTTCCAGACACACACCTCTCTAGGGGACAACGAGTGTGTTGGTGGTCACGTTCGACCCACATTTCTCTTCACAATTCAGCGTGTGGCATTTTCCTTGTGTTTTCACACAAAGTACCGACAGCGCTTCTATCTTCCCGAAACAAGATCTGAGTTGGGAGAAGCTTTCGACACAAGTTCTTTCCCAAGCAGGGCTCTATGGCACAGTAACTTGCGCCTTCACTTTTAACGTGGGACATTTCCTCCGTCTTCTTCCCTGTAGATGGTAGTGGGAAGACTATTGCTCTACCGTTTTGTTTCTTGAGAGGTGAGTGCAAGACCCTCACACACATATCTCAAAAGGCTTCGCGCTTCGCGAACCAAGGGGTTAGCACGAAATCATGTTTGACGCGGCCTCGTTTCTCTGAGTTCAGTGGAAGGCTCTGCTGACGCTAGCTCACGTACATTTGAAGGCCCTTCCAAATTCGTGACCCAAGACTTTGGTGGAGAGAAGCCCTCCACACAACGTGTTCCCCACTGTGGTGTATCTCGCATTCCGTCTCTTTTCTCTCGCCCTAAGCTTTAACACGGCGCTTCCATCCGTAGGGAAAGAGCTGGTCGTCGACGGACGGCAACCCTCTAGATTTGTCCTTAGAGTTAAACACCCGTAGGCAATCTTCCCTATGCTTCCTCACATCATACATTTCCATACTCACCCTTCTTCGTGGAACGACGGGCGGCACATTCGAAACGGACAGCTCACTCTAGGGCACGTCCCTCGTGCCTTCGCGCCCACGGCGGAAAACACTTTTATCTTCCTGAAACCATATGATAGCTGAGGGAAGACTTCTTCACAAGGGGTTTGTCAAGCACCGTCCCAGGACACATTCTTTATGCCTTCACACGTTCGCGCCAGAATGCCGCTCATACGTAGGCGTACGGCTTTCCAGGGTTTCCTTCTCAGACTTAAAGGCATGACCTTTTCCCTCTGCTCTCTCTCGTACTCTTGAAAACATTTCTCACGGAACAAGGTTTGAACCGGGAGAGACAATCTCCACTCCTTATTTCCGTGGCGCAGGCATGGGGCACATGGCTTGCGCTGTCACACTTACCTTGGAATAGACTACCATTTTCAGGGAAGAGGTTGGGAGAAACACGGTTTCTCTGCAGTGGTGTTTCTTCAGACCGACGTGCACGCCGCCTGTTTAGGGCTCCACACGTTCATGTTGTGACTAGGTTTTCCCCGTGAAGCCAGATGGAAGCTCGAAGGCGCGGTTTGACACAGACTTGTTTCGCACAGTGTAGTCTGTGGCTTTCCTTTGGCGAACTCACGTACGTTTGAAAACCCTTCTAGCGTCGTGAGCCGTGGTGTTCATTGAGAGAAGCCCTCCATACAAAGTGGTTCCCCGAGTAAGGTATAGCAGGCTTTTCCTCTGCTTCCGTTCACACTCGGCGTCAAGCTGCTTCAATCCTTAGGAAAGGAGGCGGGGAGTCGAAGGACGGCTCCTCCACAGCATTGTCTCTTAGACTTAAGTGTACAGCTCGTTCCTTACGCTTCCTCCCATTTCCAGACACACACCTCCCTAGGGGACAACTTGTTAGTTGGTGGTCGCATTCGACCCACATTTTCCTTCACCATTCAGCCTATGGCATTGTCCTTACGCTTTCACACGAAGTCCTGAAAACGCTTCTCTCTTCCCGAAGCAAGATCTGGGTTGACAGGAGCTTGAGACACAACTCCTCTCTCAAACAGTGGTAGACGGCCCAGCATTTGTGCCTTCACTTTGAACGTCGGAAAGTTCTTCCAACTTCTTCCCCGGAGGCGGTAGTGGAAAGACTAGTTCCCTACAGTTTGGTTTCGTGAGAGGTGAGTGTAAGACGCCTACCTTATATAGCAACGCACATGTCTCCAAAGGCTTCTTTCTTCAAGCACCACGATGTTAGCGCGAAAGCCTGTTTGACATGGCCTTGTTTCTCAGAATTCAGTGTCAGGCTACTACTGCTACTGAGGCTAGCCCACGTACATTGCAAGACCCATCCACCTCCATGACACAGGACGTAATGGAGAGAAACCCTCCGCACAACGTGTTCCTCACTGTGCGGTATCGCGCGTTCCATCTCTTTTCGTTCACACGAGGTTTAAGGAGCGGCTTCGCATCCTTACGAGAAGAGATGGTAGTCGAAGGACGGGAACCCTCGAGACTTGTTCTTAGAGTTAAACAAACGCATGCCATCTTCCTTATGCTTCCGCAGTCATCCATTTCCATACACATCCTTCTTCGTGTAACGACGGCAGGCACCTTCGAAGCGGAGAGCGAAGTCTCGTCTACGTCCCTTATGCCTTCACACCCACTACGGAAAACAGTTTCCTCCTACGGAAACGATACGGCAGTTGAGGGAAGCCTTCTTCACAAGTGGTTTCTCGAGCACCGTCACAGGGCACATTCTAGATGCCTTCACCATGTCACGCGAAAGTGCTTCCCCGACTTACGTGTATGGCTTTCCTGACGGGTCTCCTTCTCACGCTTCAAACCATGACCTTTTCCATCTGCTCTCTCTCATACTCTTGGAAACGCTTCTCACGGAACAGGATTCGAATCGCGACAGACATTTACACTAGTTACTTCCGTGGCACAGGCACGGGGCACATTCCTTGCGATTTCCCACTTCCATTGCAAAAGTCTACCAGTTTCAGGGAAGGTGATAGTAGACGCACGGTTTCTCTGCAGTGGTGTTTCTGCAGTAGGATACAACACATACATTATGTGACTATGGGTTCCTCGGGAACCCAGATGGAAGCTCGAAGTCGCGATCGACACAGACGTGGTTCGCCGAGATTCGTGTATGCCTTTCCTTTGGCGAAGTCACATACTTTCGCAAACCCTTCTATCTTCGTGACACATGGTGTTCGTTGAGAAAAGCCCTCCATCAGAAGTTGTGCCGCGAGTGAGGTATATCACCCTTCCTTGCCCTCCGTTTCCTTTCACACTTGGCTTCAAGCCGCTTCGTTCCTTAGCAAAGAAGAAGGGCAGTCGAAGGACCGCACCTCCACAGCGTTGTTTCTTGGAGTTAAGTGTATAGCACGTCCGTTACGCTTCCTCCCACTTCCAGACACACACCTCTCTAGGGGACAACGAGTGTGTTGGTGGTCACGTTCGACCCACATTTCTCTTCACAATTCAGCGTGTGGCATTTTCCTTGTGTTTTCACACAAAGTACCGACAGCGCTTCTATCTTCCCGAAACAAGATCTGAGTTGGGAGAAGCTTTCGACACAAGTTCTTTCCCAAGCAGGGCTCTATGGCACAGTAACTTGCGCCTTCACTTTTAACGTGGGACATTTCCTCCGTCTTCTTCCCTGTAGATGGTAGTGGGAAGACTATTGCTCTACCGTTTTGTTTCTTGAGAGGTGAGTGCAAGACCCTCACACACATATCTCAAAAGGCTTCGCGCTTCGCGAACCAAGGGGTTAGCACGAAATCATGTTTGACGCGGCCTCGTTTCTCTGAGTTCAGTGGAAGGCTCTGCTGACGCTAGCTCACGTACATTTGAAGGCCCTTCCAAATTCGTGACCCAAGACTTTGGTGGAGAGAAGCCCTCCACACAACGTGTTCCCCACTGTGGTGTATCTCGCATTCCGTCTCTTTTCTCTCGCCCTAAGCTTTAACACGGCGCTTCCATCCGTAGGGAAAGAGCTGGTCGTCGACGGACGGCAACCCTCTAGATTTGTCCTTAGAGTTAAACACCCGTAGGCAATCTTCCCTATGCTTCCTCACATCATACATTTCCATACTCACCCTTCTTCGTGGAACGACGGGCGGCACATTCGAAACGGACAGCTCACTCTAGGGCACGTCCCTCGTGCCTTCGCGCCCACGGCGGAAAACACTTTTATCTTCCTGAAACCATATGATAGCTGAGGGAAGACTTCTTCACAAGGGGTTTGTCAAGCACCGTCCCAGGACACATTCTTTATGCCTTCACACGTTCGCGCCAGAATGCCGCTCATACGTAGGCGTACGGCTTTCCAGGGTTTCCTTCTCAGACTTAAAGGCATGACCTTTTCCCTCTGCTCTCTCTCGTACTCTTGAAAACATTTCTCACGGAACAAGGTTTGAACCGGGAGAGACAATCTCCACTCCTTATTTCCGTGGCGCAGGCATGGGGCACATGGCTTGCGCTGTCACACTTACCTTGGAATAGACTACCATTTTCAGGGAAGAGGTTGGGAGAAACACGGTTTCTCTGCAGTGGTGTTTCTTCAGACCGACGTGCACGCCGCCTGTTTAGGGCTCCACACGTTCATGTTGTGACTAGGTTTTCCCCGTGAAGCCAGATGGAAGCTCGAAGGCGCGGTTTGACACAGACTTGTTTCGCACAGTGTAGTCTGTGGCTTTCCTTTGGCGAACTCACGTACGTTTGAAAACCCTTCTAGCGTCGTGAGCCGTGGTGTTCATTGAGAGAAGCCCTCCATACAAAGTGGTTCCCCGAGTAAGGTATAGCAGGCTTTTCCTCTGCTTCCGTTCACACTCGGCGTCAAGCTGCTTCGATCCTTAGGAAAGGAGGCGGGGAGTCGAAGGACGGCTCCTCCACAGCATTGTCTCTTAGACTTAAGTGTACAGCTCGTTCCTTACGCTTCCTCCCATTTCCAGACACACACCTCCCTAGGGGACAACTTGTTAGTTGGTGGTCGCATTCGACCCACATTTTCCTTCACCATTCAGCCTATGGCATTGTCCTTACGCTTTCACACGAAGTCCTGAAAACGCTTCTCTCTTCCCGAAGCAAGATCTGGGTTGACAGGAGCTTGAGACACAACTCCTCTCTCAAACAGTGGTAGACGGCCCAGCATTTGTGCCTTCACTTTGAACGTCGGAAAGTTCTTCCAACTTCTTCCCCGGAGGCGGTAGTGGAAAGACTAGTTCCCTACAGTTTGGTTTCGTGAGAGGTGAGTGTAAGACGCCTACCTTATATAGCAACGCACATGTCTCCAAAGGCTTCTTTCTTCAAGCACCACGATGTTAGCGCGAAAGCCTGTTTGACATGGCCTTGTTTCTCAGAATTCAGTGTCAGGCTACTACTGCTACTGAGGCTAGCCCACGTACATTGCAAGACCCATCCACCTCCATGACACAGGACGTAATGGAGAGAAACCCTCCGCACAACGTGTTCCTCACTGTGCGGTATCGCGCGTTCCATCTCTTTTCGTTCACACGAGGTTTAAGGAGCGGCTTCGCATCCTTACGAGAAGAGATGGTAGTCGAAGGACGGGAACCCTCGAGACTTGTTCTTAGAGTTAAACAAACGCATGCCATCTTCCTTATGCTTCCGCAGTCATCCATTTCCATACACATCCTTCTTCGTGTAACGACGGCAGGCACCTTCGAAGCGGAGAGCGAAGTCTCGTCTACGTCCCTTATGCCTTCACACCCACTACGGAAAACAGTTTCCTCCTACGGAAACGATACGGCAGTTGAGGGAAGCCTTCTTCACAAGTGGTTTCTCGAGCACCGTCACAGGGCACATTCTAGATGCCTTCACCATGTCACGCGAAAGTGCTTCCCCGACTTACGTGTATGGCTTTCCTGACGGGTCTCCTTCTCACGCTTCAAACCATGACCTTTTCCATCTGCTCTCTCTCATACTCTTGGAAACGCTTCTCACGGAACAGGATTCCAATCGCGACAGACATTGACACTAGTTACTTCCGTGGCACAGGCACGGGGCACATTCCTTGCGATTTCCCACTTCCATTGCAAAAGTCTACCAGTTTCAGGGAAGGTGATAGTAGACGCACGGTTTCTCTGCAGTGGTGTTTCTGCAGTAGGATACAACACATACATTATGTGACTATGGGTTCCTCGGGAACCCAGATGGAAGCTCGAAGTCGCGATCGACACAGACGTGGTTCGCCGAGATTCGTGTATGCCTTTCCTTTGGCGAAGTCACATACTTTCGCAAACCCTTCTATCTTCGTGACACATGGTGTTCGTTGAGAAAAGCCCTCCATCAGAAGTTGTGCCGCGAGTGAGGCATATCACCCTTCCTTGCCCTCCGTTTCCTTTCACACTTGGCTTCAAGCCGCTTCGTTCCTTAGCAAAGAAGAAGGGCAGTCGAAGGACCGCACCTCCACAGCGTTGTTTCTTGGAGTTAAGTGTATAGCACGTCCGTTACGCTTCCTCCCACTTCCAGACACACACCTCTCTAGGGGACAACGAGTGTGTTGGTGGTCACGTTCGACCCACATTTCTCTTCACAATTCAGCGTGTGGCATTTTCCTTGTGTTTTCACACAAAGTACCGACAGCGCTTCTATCTTCCCGAAACAAGATCTGAGTTGGGAGAAGCTTTCGACACAAGTTCTTTCCCAAGCAGGGCTCTATGGCACAGTAACTTGCGCCTTCACTTTTAACGTGGGACATTTCCTCCGTCTTCTTCCCTGTAGATGGTAGTGGGAAGACTATTGCTCTACCGTTTTGTTTCTTGAGAGGTGAGTGCAAGACCCTCACACACATATCTCAAAAGGCTTCGCGCTTCGCGAACCAAGGGGTTAGCACGAAATCATGTTTGACGCGGCCTCGTTTCTCTGAGTTCAGTGGAAGGCTCTGCTGACGCTAGCTCACGTACATTTGAAGGCCCTTCCAAATTCGTGACCCAAGACTTTGGTGGAGAGAAGCCCTCCACACAACGTGTTCCCCACTGTGGTGTATCTTGCATTCCGTCTCTTTTCTCTCGCCCTAAGCTTTAACACGGCGCTTCCATCCGTAGGGAAAGAGCTGGTCGTCGACGGACGGCAACCCTCTAGATTTGTCCTTAGAGTTAAACACCCGTAGGCAATCTTCCCTATGCTTCCTCACATCATACATTTCCATACTCACCCTTCTTCGTGGAACGACGGGCGGCACATTCGAAACGGACAGCTCACTCTAGGGCACGTCCCTCGTGCCTTCGCGCCCACGGCGGAAAACACTTTTATCTTCCTGAAACCATATGATAGCTGAGGGAAGACTTCTTCACAAGGGGTTTGTCAAGCACCGTCCCAGGACACATTCTTTATGCCTTCACACGTTCGCGCCAGAATGCCGCTCATACGTAGGCGTACGGCTTTCCAGGGTTTCCTTCTCAGACTTAAAGGCATGACCTTTTCCCTCTGCTCTCTCTCGTACTCTTGAAAACATTTCTCACGGAACAAGGTTTGAACCGGGAGAGACAATCTCCACTCCTTATTTCCGTGGCGCAGGCATGGGGCACATGGCTTGCGCTGTCACACTTACCTTGGAATAGACTACCATTTTCAGGGAAGAGGTTGGGAGAAACACGGTTTCTCTGCAGTGGTGTTTCTTCAGACCGACGTGCACGCCGCCTGTTTAGGGCTCCACACGTTCATGTTGTGACTAGGTTTTCCCCGTGAAGCCAGATGGAAGCTCGAAGGCGCGGTTTGACACAGACTTGTTTCGCACAGTGTAGTCTGTGGCTTTCCTTTGGCGAACTCACGTACGTTTGAAAACCCTTCTAGCGTCGTGAGCCGTGGTGTTCATTGAGAGAAGCCCTCCATACAAAGTGGTTCCCCGAGTAAGGTATAGCAGGCTTTTCCTCTGCTTCCGTTCACACTCGGCGTCAAGCTGCTTCGATCCTTAGGAAAGGAGGCGGGGAGTCGAAGGACGGCTCCTCCACAGCATTGTCTCTTAGACTTAAGTGTACAGCTCGTTCCTTACGCTTCCTCCCATTTCCAGACACACACCTCCCTAGGGGACAACTTGTTAGTTGGTGGTCGCATTCGACCCACATTTTCCTTCACCATTCAGCCTATGGCATTGTCCTTACGCTTTCACACGAAGTCCTGAAAACGCTTCTCTCTTCCCGAAGCAAGATCTGGGTTGACAGGAGCTTGAGACACAACTCCTCTCTCAAACAGTGGTAGACGGCCCAGCATTTGTGCCTTCACTTTGAACGTCGGAAAGTTCTTCCAACTTCTTCCCCGGAGGCGGTAGTGGAAAGACTAGTTCCCTACAGTTTGGTTTCGTGAGAGGTGAGTGTAAGACGCCTACCTTATATAGCAACGCACATGTCTCCAAAGGCTTCTTTCTTCAAGCACCACGATGTTAGCGCGAAAGCCTGTTTGACATGGCCTTGTTTCTCAGAATTCAGTGTCAGGCTACTACTGCTACTGAGGCTAGCCCACGTACATTGCAAGACCCATCCACCTCCATGACACAGGACGTAATGGAGAGAAACCCTCCGCACAACGTGTTCCTCACTGTGCGGTATCGCGCGTTCCATCTCTTTTCGTTCACACGAGGTTTAAGGAGCGGCTTCGCATCCTTACGAGAAGAGATGGTAGTCGAAGGACGGGAACCCTCGAGACTTGTTCTTAGAGTTAAACAAACGCATGCCATCTTCCTTATGCTTCCGCAGTCATCCATTTCCATACACATCCTTCTTCGTGTAACGACGGCAGGCACCTTCGAAGCGGAGAGCGAAGTCTCGTCTACGTCCCTTATGCCTTCACACCCACTACGGAAAACAGTTTCCTCCTACGGAAACGATACGGCAGTTGAGGGAAGCCTTCTTCACAAGTGGTTTCTCGAGCACCGTCACAGGGCACATTCTAGATGCCTTCACCATGTCACGCAAAAGTGCTTCCCCGACTTACGTGTATGGCTTTCCTGACGGGTCTCCTTCTCACGCTTCAAACCATGACCTTTTCCATCTGCTCTCTCTCATACTCTTGGAAACGCTTCTCACGGAACAGGATTCCAATCGCGACAGACATTGACACTAGTTACTTCCGTGGCACAGGCACGGGGCACATTCCTTGCGATTTCCCACTTCCATTGCAAAAGTCTACCAGTTTCAGGGAAGGTGATAGTAGACGCACGGTTTCTCTGCAGTGGTGTTTCTGCAGTAGGATACAACACATACATTATGTGACTATGGGTTCCTCGGGAACCCAGATGGAAGCTCGAAGTCGCGATCGACACAGACGTGGTTCGCCGAGATTCGTGTATGCCTTTCCTTTGGCGAAGTCACATACTTTCGCAAACCCTTCTATCTTCGTGACACATGGTGTTCGTTGAGAAAAGCCCTCCATCAGAAGTTGTGCCGCGAGTGAGGCATATCACCCTTCCTTGCCCTCCGTTTCCTTTCACACTTGGCTTCAAGCCGCTTCGTTCCTTAGCAAAGAAGAAGGGCAGTCGAAGGACCGCACCTCCACAGCGTTGTTTCTTGGAGTTAAGTGTATAGCACGTCCGTTACGCTTCCTCCCACTTCCAGACACACACCTCTCTAGGGGACAACGAGTGTGTTGGTGGTCACGTTCGACCCACATTTCTCTTCACAATTCAGCGTGTGGCATTTTCCTTGTGTTTTCACACAAAGTACCGACAGCGCTTCTATCTTCCCGAAACAAGATCTGAGTTGGGAGAAGCTTTCGACACAAGTTCTTTCCCAAGCAGGGCTCTATGGCACAGTAACTTGCGCCTTCACTTTTAACGTGGGACATTTCCTCCGTCTTCTTCCCTGTAGATGGTAGTGGGAAGACTATTGCTCTACCGTTTTGTTTCTTGAGAGGCGAGTGCAAGACCCTCACACACATATCTCAAAAGGCTTCGCGCTTCGCGAACCAAGGGGTTAGCACGAAATCATGTTTGACGCGGCCTCGTTTCTCTGAGTTCAGTGGAAGGCTCTGCTGACGCTAGCTCACGTACATTTGAAGGCCCTTCCAAATTCGTGACCCAAGACTTTGGTGGAGAGAAGCCCTCCACACAACGTGTTCCCCACTGTGGTGTATCTCGCATTCCGTCTCTTTTCTCTCGCCCTAAGCTTTAACACGGCGCTTCCATCCGTAGGGAAAGAGCTGGTCGTCGACGGACGGCAACCCTCTAGATTTGTCCTTAGAGTTAAACACCCGTAGGCAATCTTCCCTATGCTTCCTCACATCATACATTTCCATACTCACCCTTCTTCGTGGAACGACGGGCGGCACATTCGAAACGGACAGCTCACTCTAGGGCACGTCCCTCGTGCCTTCGCGCCCACGGCGGAAAACACTTTTATCTTCCTGAAACCATATGATAGCTGAGGGAAGACTTCTTCACAAGGGGTTTGTCAAGCACCGTCCCAGGACACATTCTTTATGCCTTCACACGTTCGCGCCAGAATGCCGCTCATACGTAGGCGTACGGCTTTCCAGGGTTTCCTTCTCAGACTTAAAGGCATGACCTTTTCCCTCTGCTCTCTCTCGTACTCTTGAAAACATTTCTCACGGAACAAGGTTTGAACCGGGAGAGACAATCTCCACTCCTTATTTCCGTGGCGCAGGCATGGGGCACATGGCTTGCGCTGTCACACTTACCTTGGAATAGACTACCATTTTCAGGGAAGAGGTTGGGAGAAACACGGTTTCTCTGCAGTGGTGTTTCTTCAGACCGACGTGCACGCCGCCTGTTTAGGGCTCCACACGTTCATGTTGTGACTAGGTTTTCCCCGTGAAGCCAGATGGAAGCTCGAAGGCGCGGTTTGACACAGACTTGTTTCGCACAGTGTAGTCTGTGGCTTTCCTTTGGCGAACTCACGTACGTTTGAAAACCCTTCTAGCGTCGTGAGCCGTGGTGTTCATTGAGAGAAGCCCTCCATACAAAGTGGTTCCCCGAGTAAGGTATAGCAGGCTTTTCCTCTGCTTCCGTTCACACTCGGCGTCAAGCTGCTTCGATCCTTAGGAAAGGAGGCGGGGAGTCGAAGGACGGCTCCTCCACAGCATTGTCTCTTAGACTTAAGTGTACAGCTCGTTCCTTACGCTTCCTCCCATTTCCAGACACACACCTCCCTAGGGGACAACTTGTTAGTTGGTGGTCGCATTCGACCCACATTTTCCTTCACCATTCAGCCTATGGCATTGTCCTTACGCTTTCACACGAAGTCCTGAAAACGCTTCTCTCTTCCCGAAGCAAGATCTGGGTTGACAGGAGCTTGAGACACAACTCCTCTCTCAAACAGTGGTAGACGGCCCAGCATTTGTGCCTTCACTTTGAACGTCGGAAAGTTCTTCCAACTTCTTCCCCGGAGGCGGTAGTGGAAAGACTAGTTCCCTACAGTTTGGTTTCGTGAGAGGTGAGTGTAAGACGCCTACCTTATATAGCAACGCACATGTCTCCAAAGGCTTCTTTCTTCAAGCACCACGATGTTAGCGCGAAAGCCTGTTTGACATGGCCTTGTTTCTCAGAATTCAGTGTCAGGCTACTACTGCTACTGAGGCTAGCCCACGTACATTGCAAGACCCATCCACCTCCATGACACAGGACGTAATGGAGAGAAACCCTCCGCACAACGTGTTCCTCACTGTGCGGTATCGCGCGTTCCATCTCTTTTCGTTCACACGAGGTTTAAGGAGCGGCTTCGCATCCTTACGAGAAGAGATGGTAGTCGAAGGACGGGAACCCTCGAGACTTGTTCTTAGAGTTAAACAAACGCATGCCATCTTCCTTATGCTTCCGCAGTCATCCATTTCCATACACATCCTTCTTCGTGTAACGACGGCAGGCACCTTCGAAGCGGAGAGCGAAGTCTCGTCTACGTCCCTTATGCCTTCACACCCACTACGGAAAACAGTTTCCTCCTACGGAAACGATACGGCAGTTGAGGGAAGCCTTCTTCACAAGTGGTTTCTCGAGCACCGTCACAGGGCACATTCTAGATGCCTTCACCATGTCACGCGAAAGTGCTTCCCCGACTTACGTGTATGGCTTTCCTGACGGGTCTCCTTCTCACGCTTCAAACCATGACCTTTTCCATCTGCTCTCTCTCATACTCTTGGAAACGCTTCTCACGGAACAGGATTCCAATCGCGACAGACATTGACACTAGTTACTTCCGTGGCACAGGCACGGGGCACATTCCTTGCGATTTCCCACTTCCATTGCAAAAGTCTACCAGTTTCAGGGAAGGTGATAGTAGACGCACGGTTTCTCTGCAGTGGTGTTTCTGCAGTAGGATACAACACATACATTATGTGACTATGGGTTCCTCGGGAACCCAGATGGAAGCTCGAAGTCGCGATCGACACAGACGTGGTTCGCCGAGATTCGTGTATGCCTTTCCTTTGGCGAAGTCACATACTTTCGCAAACCCTTCTATCTTCGTGACACATGGTGTTCGTTGAGAAAAGCCCTCCATCAGAAGTTGTGCCGCGAGTGAGGCATATCACCCTTCCTTGCCCTCCGTTTCCTTTCACACTTGGCTTCAAGCCGCTTCGTTCCTTAGCAAAGAAGAAGGGCAGTCGAAGGACCGCACCTCCACAGCGTTGTTTCTTGGAGTTAAGTGTATAGCACGTCCGTTACGCTTCCTCCCACTTCCAGACACACACCTCTCTAGGGGACAACGAGTGTGTTGGTGGTCACGTTCGACCCACATTTCTCTTCACAATTCAGCGTGTGGCATTTTCCTTGTGTTTTCACACAAAGTACCGACAGCGCTTCTATCTTCCCGAAACAAGATCTGAGTTGGGAGAAGCTTTCGACACAAGTTCTTTCCCAAGCAGGGCTCTATGGCACAGTAACTTGCGCCTTCACTTTTAACGTGGGACATTTCCTCCGTCTTCTTCCCTGTAGATGGTAGTGGGAAGACTATTGCTCTACCGTTTTGTTTCTTGAGAGGTGAGTGCAAGACCCTCACACACATATCTCAAAAGGCTTCGCGCTTCGCGAACCAAGGGGTTAGCACGAAATCATGTTTGACGCGGCCTCGTTTCTCTGAGTTCAGTGGAAGGCTCTGCTGACGCTAGCTCACGTACATTTGAAGGCCCTTCCAAATTCGTGACCCAAGACTTTGGTGGAGAGAAGCCCTCCACACAACGTGTTCCCCACTGTGGTGTATCTTGCATTCCGTCTCTTTTCTCTCGCCCTAAGCTTTAACACGGCGCTTCCATCCGTAGGGAAAGAGCTGGTCGTCGACGGACGGCAACCCTCTAGATTTGTCCTTAGAGTTAAACACCCGTAGGCAATCTTCCCTATGCTTCCTCACATCATACATTTCCATACTCACCCTTCTTCGTGGAACGACGGGCGGCACATTCGAAACGGACAGCTCACTCTAGGGCACGTCCCTCGTGCCTTCGCGCCCACGGCGGAAAACACTTTTATCTTCCTGAAACCATATGATAGCTGAGGGAAGACTTCTTCACAAGGGGTTTGTCAAGCACCGTCCCAGGACACATTCTTTATGCCTTCACACGTTCGCGCCAGAATGCCGCTCATACGTAGGCGTACGGCTTTCCAGGGTTTCCTTCTCAGACTTAAAGGCATGACCTTTTCCCTCTGCTCTCTCTCGTACTCTTGAAAACATTTCTCACGGAACAAGGTTTGAACCGGGAGAGACAATCTCCACTCCTTATTTCCGTGGCGCAGGCATGGGGCACATGCCTTGCGCTGTCACACTTACCTTGGAATAGACTACCATTTTCAGGGAAGAGGTTGGGAGAAACACGGTTTCTCTGCAGTGGTGTTTCTTCAGACCGACGTGCACGCCGCCTGTTTAGGGCTCCACACGTTCATGTTGTGACTAGGTTTTCCCCGTGAAGCCAGATGGAAGCTCGAAGGCGCGGTTTGACACAGACTTGTTTCGCACAGTGTAGTCTGTGGCTTTCCTTTGGCGAACTCACGTACGTTTGAAAACCCTTCTAGCGTCGTGAGCCGTGGTGTTCATTGAGAGAAGCCCTCCATACAAAGTGGTTCCCCGAGTAAGGTATAGCAGGCTTTTCCTCTGCTTCCGTTCACACTCGGCGTCAAGCTGCTTCGATCCTTAGGAAAGGAGGCGGGGAGTCGAAGGACGGCTCCTCCACAGCATTGTCTCTTAGACTTAAGTGTACAGCTCGTTCCTTACGCTTCCTCCCATTTCCAGACACACACCTCCCTAGGGGACAACTTGTTAGTTGGTGGTCGCATTCGACCCACATTTTCCTTCACCATTCAGCCTATGGCATTGTCCTTACGCTTTCACACGAAGTCCTGAAAACGCTTCTCTCTTCCCGAAGCAAGATCTGGGTTGACAGGAGCTTGAGACACAACTCCTCTCTCAAACAGTGGTAGACGGCCCAGCATTTGTGCCTTCACTTTGAACGTCGGAAAGTTCTTCCAACTTCTTCCCCGGAGGCGGTAGTGGAAAGACTAGTTCCCTACAGTTTGGTTTCGTGAGAGGTGAGTGTAAGACGCCTACCTTATATAGCAACGCACATGTCTCCAAAGGCTTCTTTCTTCAAGCACCACGATGTTAGCGCGAAAGCCTGTTTGACATGGCCTTGTTTCTCAGAATTCAGTGTCAGGCTACTACTGCTACTGAGGCTAGCCCACGTACATTGCAAGACCCATCCACCTCCATGACACAGGACGTAATGGAGAGAAACCCTCCGCACAACGTGTTCCTCACTGTGCGGTATCGCGCGTTCCATCTCTTTTCGTTCACACGAGGTTTAAGGAGCGGCTTCGCATCCTTACGAGAAGAGATGGTAGTCGAAGGACGGGAACCCTCGAGACTTGTTCTTAGAGTTAAACAAACGCATGCCATCTTCCTTATGCTTCCGCAGTCATCCATTTCCATACACATCCTTCTTCGTGTAACGACGGCAGGCACCTTCGAAGCGGAGAGCGAAGTCTCGTCTACGTCCCTTATGCCTTCACACCCACTACGGAAAACAGTTTCCTCCTACGGAAACGATACGGCAGTTGAGGGAAGCCTTCTTCACAAGTGGTTTCTCGAGCACCGTCACAGGGCACATTCTAGATGCCTTCACCATGTCACGCAAAAGTGCTTCCCCGACTTACGTGTATGGCTTTCCTGACGGGTCTCCTTCTCACGCTTCAAACCATGACCTTTTCCATCTGCTCTCTCTCATACTCTTGGAAACGCTTCTCACGGAACAGGATTCCAATCGCGACAGACATTGACACTAGTTACTTCCGTGGCACAGGCACGGGGCACATTCCTTGCGATTTCCCACTTCCATTGCAAAAGTCTACCAGTTTCAGGGAAGGTGATAGTAGACGCACGGTTTCTCTGCAGTGGTGTTTCTGCAGTAGGATACAACACATACATTATGTGACTATGGGTTCCTCGGGAACCCAGATGGAAGCTCGAAGTCGCGATCGACACAGACGTGGTTCGCCGAGATTCGTGTATGCCTTTCCTTTGGCGAAGTCACATACTTTCGCAAACCCTTCTATCTTCGTGACACATGGTGTTCGTTGAGAAAAGCCCTCCATCAGAAGTTGTGCCGCGAGTGAGGCATATCACCCTTCCTTGCCCTCCGTTTCCTTTCACACTTGGCTTCAAGCCGCTTCGTTCCTTAGCAAAGAAGAAGGGCAGTCGAAGGACCGCACCTCCACAGCGTTGTTTCTTGGAGTTAAGTGTATAGCACGTCCGTTACGCTTCCTCCCACTTCCAGACACACACCTCTCTAGGGGACAACGAGTGTGTTGGTGGTCACGTTCGACCCACATTTCTCTTCACAATTCAGCGTGTGGCATTTTCCTTGTGTTTTCACACAAAGTACCGACAGCGCTTCTATCTTCCCGAAACAAGATCTGAGTTGGGAGAAGCTTTCGACACAAGTTCTTTCCCAAGCAGGGCTCTATGGCACAGTAACTTGCGCCTTCACTTTTAACGTGGGACATTTCCTCCGTCTTCTTCCCTGTAGATGGTAGTGGGAAGACTATTGCTCTACCGTTTTGTTTCTTGAGAGGCGAGTGCAAGACCCTCACACACATATCTCAAAAGGCTTCGCGCTTCGCGAACCAAGGGGTTAGCACGAAATCATGTTTGACGCGGCCTCGTTTCTCTGAGTTCAGTGGAAGGCTCTGCTGACGCTAGCTCACGTACATTTGAAGGCCCTTCCAAATTCGTGACCCAAGACTTTGGTGGAGAGAAGCCCTCCACACAACGTGTTCCCCACTGTGGTGTATCTCGCATTCCGTCTCTTTTCTCTCGCCCTAAGCTTTAACACGGCGCTTCCATCCGTAGGGAAAGAGCTGGTCGTCGACGGACGGCAACCCTCTAGATTTGTCCTTAGAGTTAAACACCCGTAGGCAATCTTCCCTATGCTTCCTCACATCATACATTTCCATACTCACCCTTCTTCGTGGAACGACGGGCGGCACATTCGAAACGGACAGCTCACTCTAGGGCACGTCCCTCGTGCCTTCGCGCCCACGGCGGAAAACACTTTTATCTTCCTGAAACCATATGATAGCTGAGGGAAGACTTCTTCACAAGGGGTTTGTCAAGCACCGTCCCAGGACACATTCTTTATGCCTTCACACGTTCGCGCCAGAATGCCGCTCATACGTAGGCGTACGGCTTTCCAGGGTTTCCTTCTCAGACTTAAAGGCATGACCTTTTCCCTCTGCTCTCTCTCGTACTCTTGAAAACATTTCTCACGGAACAAGGTTTGAACCGGGAGAGACAATCTCCACTCCTTATTTCCGTGGCGCAGGCATGGGGCACATGCCTTGCGCTGTCACACTTACCTTGGAATAGACTACCATTTTCAGGGAAGAGGTTGGGAGAAACACGGTTTCTCTGCAGTGGTGTTTCTTCAGACCGACGTGCACGCCGCCTGTTTAGGGCTCCACACGTTCATGTTGTGACTAGGTTTTCCCCGTGAAGCCAGATGGAAGCTCGAAGGCGCGGTTTGACACAGACTTGTTTCGCACAGTGTAGTCTGTGGCTTTCCTTTGGCGAACTCACGTACGTTTGAAAACCCTTCTAGCGTCGTGAGCCGTGGTGTTCATTGAGAGAAGCCCTCCATACAAAGTGGTTCCCCGAGTAAGGTATAGCAGGCTTTTCCTCTGCTTCCGTTCACACTCGGCGTCAAGCTGCTTCGATCCTTAGGAAAGGAGGCGGGGAGTCGAAGGACGGCTCCTCCACAGCATTGTCTCTTAGACTTAAGTGTACAGCTCGTTCCTTACGCTTCCTCCCATTTCCAGACACACACCTCCCTAGGGGACAACTTGTTAGTTGGTGGTCGCATTCGACCCACATTTTCCTTCACCATTCAGCCTATGGCATTGTCCTTACGCTTTCACACGAAGTCCTGAAAACGCTTCTCTCTTCCCGAAGCAAGATCTGGGTTGACAGGAGCTTGAGACACAACTCCTCTCTCAAACAGTGGTAGACGGCCCAGCATTTGTGCCTTCACTTTGAACGTCGGAAAGTTCTTCCAACTTCTTCCCCGGAGGCGGTAGTGGAAAGACTAGTTCCCTACAGTTTGGTTTCGTGAGAGGTGAGTGTAAGACGCCTACCTTATATAGCAACGCACATGTCTCCAAAGGCTTCTTTCTTCAAGCACCACGATGTTAGCGCGAAAGCCTGTTTGACATGGCCTTGTTTCTCAGAATTCAGTGTCAGGCTACTACTGCTACTGAGGCTAGCCCACGTACATTGCAAGACCCATCCACCTCCATGACACAGGACGTAATGGAGAGAAACCCTCCGCACAACGTGTTCCTCACTGTGCGGTATCGCGCGTTCCATCTCTTTTCGTTCACACGAGGTTTAAGGAGCGGCTTCGCATCCTTACGAGAAGAGATGGTAGTCGAAGGACGGGAACCCTCGAGACTTGTTCTTAGAGTTAAACAAACGCATGCCATCTTCCTTATGCTTCCGCAGTCATCCATTTCCATACACATCCTTCTTCGTGTAACGACGGCAGGCACCTTCGAAGCGGAGAGCGAAGTCTCGTCTACGTCCCTTATGCCTTCACACCCACTACGGAAAACAGTTTCCTCCTACGGAAACGATACGGCAGTTGAGGGAAGCCTTCTTCACAAGTGGTTTCTCGAGCACCGTCACAGGGCACATTCTAGATGCCTTCACCATGTCACGCGAAAGTGCTTCCCCGACTTACGTGTATGGCTTTCCTGACGGGTCTCCTTCTCACGCTTCAAACCATGACCTTTTCCATCTGCTCTCTCTCATACTCTTGGAAACGCTTCTCACGGAACAGGATTCCAATCGCGACAGACATTGACACTAGTTACTTCCGTGGCACAGGCACGGGGCACATTCCTTGCGATTTCCCACTTCCATTGCAAAAGTCTACCAGTTTCAGGGAAGGTGATAGTAGACGCACGGTTTCTCTGCAGTGGTGTTTCTGCAGTAGGATACAACACATACATTATGTGACTATGGGTTCCTCGGGAACCCAGATGGAAGCTCGAAGTCGCGATCGACACAGACGTGGTTCGCCGAGATTCGTGTATGCCTTTCCTTTGGCGAAGTCACATACTTTCGCAAACCCTTCTATCTTCGTGACACATGGTGTTCGTTGAGAAAAGCCCTCCATCAGAAGTTGTGCCGCGAGTGAGGCATATCACCCTTCCTTGCCCTCCGTTTCCTTTCACACTTGGCTTCAAGCCGCTTCGTTCCTTAGCAAAGAAGAAGGGCAGTCGAAGGACCGCACCTCCACAGCGTTGTTTCTTGGAGTTAAGTGTATAGCACGTCCGTTACGCTTCCTCCCACTTCCAGACACACACCTCTCTAGGGGACAACGAGTGTGTTGGTGGTCACGTTCGACCCACATTTCTCTTCACAATTCAGCGTGTGGCATTTTCCTTGTGTTTTCACACAAAGTACCGACAGCGCTTCTATCTTCCCGAAACAAGATCTGAGTTGGGAGAAGCTTTCGACACAAGTTCTTTCCCAAGCAGGGCTCTATGGCACAGTAACTTGCGCCTTCACTTTTAACGTGGGACATTTCCTCCGTCTTCTTCCCTGTAGATGGTAGTGGGAAGACTATTGCTCTACCGTTTTGTTTCTTGAGAGGCGAGTGCAAGACCCTCACACACATATCTCAAAAGGCTTCGCGCTTCGCGAACCAAGGGGTTAGCACGAAATCATGTTTGACGCGGCCTCGTTTCTCTGAGTTCAGTGGAAGGCTCTGCTGACGCTAGCTCACGTACATTTGAAGGCCCTTCCAAATTCGTGACCCAAGACTTTGGTGGAGAGAAGCCCTCCACACAACGTGTTCCCCACTGTGGTGTATCTCGCATTCCGTCTCTTTTCTCTCGCCCTAAGCTTTAACACGGCGCTTCCATCCGTAGGGAAAGAGCTGGTCGTCGACGGACGGCAACCCTCTAGATTTGTCCTTAGAGTTAAACACCCGTAGGCAATCTTCCCTATGCTTCCTCACATCATACATTTCCATACTCACCCTTCTTCGTGGAACGACGGGCGGCACATTCGAAACGGACAGCTCACTCTAGGGCACGTCCCTCGTGCCTTCGCGCCCACGGCGGAAAACACTTTTATCTTCCTGAAACCATATGATAGCTGAGGGAAGACTTCTTCACAAGGGGTTTGTCAAGCACCGTCCCAGGACACATTCTTTATGCCTTCACACGTTCGCGCCAGAATGCCGCTCATACGTAGGCGTACGGCTTTCCAGGGTTTCCTTCTCAGACTTAAAGGCATGACCTTTTCCCTCTGCTCTCTCTCGTACTCTTGAAAACATTTCTCACGGAACAAGGTTTGAACCGGGAGAGACAATCTCCACTCCTTATTTCCGTGGCGCAGGCATGGGGCACATGGCTTGCGCTGTCACACTTACCTTGGAATAGACTACCATTTTCAGGGAAGAGGTTGGGAGAAACACGGTTTCTCTGCAGTGGTGTTTCTTCAGACCGACGTGCACGCCGCCTGTTTAGGGCTCCACACGTTCATGTTGTGACTAGGTTTTCCCCGTGAAGCCAGATGGAAGCTCGAAGGCGCGGTTTGACACAGACTTGTTTCGCACAGTGTAGTCTGTGGCTTTCCTTTGGCGAACTCACGTACGTTTGAAAACCCTTCTAGCGTCGTGAGCCGTGGTGTTCATTGAGAGAAGCCCTCCATACAAAGTGGTTCCCCGAGTAAGGTATAGCAGGCTTTTCCTCTGCTTCCGTTCACACTCGGCGTCAAGCTGCTTCGATCCTTAGGAAAGGAGGCGGGGAGTCGAAGGACGGCTCCTCCACAGCATTGTCTCTTAGACTTAAGTGTACAGCTCGTTCCTTACGCTTCCTCCCATTTCCAGACACACACCTCCCTAGGGGACAACTTGTTAGTTGGTGGTCGCATTCGACCCACATTTTCCTTCACCATTCAGCCTATGGCATTGTCCTTACGCTTTCACACGAAGTCCTGAAAACGCTTCTCTCTTCCCGAAGCAAGATCTGGGTTGACAGGAGCTTGAGACACAACTCCTCTCTCAAACAGTGGTAGACGGCCCAGCATTTGTGCCTTCACTTTGAACGTCGGAAAGTTCTTCCAACTTCTTCCCCGGAGGCGGTAGTGGAAAGACTAGTTCCCTACAGTTTGGTTTCGTGAGAGGTGAGTGTAAGACGCCTACCTTATATAGCAACGCACATGTCTCCAAAGGCTTCTTTCTTCAAGCACCACGATGTTAGCGCGAAAGCCTGTTTGACATGGCCTTGTTTCTCAGAATTCAGTGTCAGGCTACTACTGCTACTGAGGCTAGCCCACGTACATTGCAAGACCCATCCACCTCCATGACACAGGACGTAATGGAGAGAAACCCTCCGCACAACGTGTTCCTCACTGTGCGGTATCGCGCGTTCCATCTCTTTTCGTTCACACGAGGTTTAAGGAGCGGCTTCGCATCCTTACGAGAAGAGATGGTAGTCGAAGGACGGGAACCCTCGAGACTTGTTCTTAGAGTTAAACAAACGCATGCCATCTTCCTTATGCTTCCGCAGTCATCCATTTCCATACACATCCTTCTTCGTGTAACGACGGCAGGCACCTTCGAAGCGGAGAGCGAAGTCTCGTCTACGTCCCTTATGCCTTCACACCCACTACGGAAAACAGTTTCCTCCTACGGAAACGATACGGCAGTTGAGGGAAGCCTTCTTCACAAGTGGTTTCTCGAGCACCGTCACAGGGCACATTCTAGATGCCTTCACCATGTCACGCGAAAGTGCTTCCCCGACTTACGTGTATGGCTTTCCTGACGGGTCTCCTTCTCACGCTTCAAACCATGACCTTTTCCATCTGCTCTCTCTCATACTCTTGGAAACGCTTCTCACGGAACAGGATTCCAATCGCGACAGACATTGACACTAGTTACTTCCGTGGCACAGGCACGGGGCACATTCCTTGCGATTTCCCACTTCCATTGCAAAAGTCTACCAGTTTCAGGGAAGGTGATAGTAGACGCACGGTTTCTCTGCAGTGGTGTTTCTGCAGTAGGATACAACACATACATTATGTGACTATGGGTTCCTCGGGAACCCAGATGGAAGCTCGAAGTCGCGATCGACACAGACGTGGTTCGCCGAGATTCGTGTATGCCTTTCCTTTGGCGAAGTCACATACTTTCGCAAACCCTTCTATCTTCGTGACACATGGTGTTCGTTGAGAAAAGCCCTCCATCAGAAGTTGTGCCGCGAGTGAGGCATATCACCCTTCCTTGCCCTCCGTTTCCTTTCACACTTGGCTTCAAGCCGCTTCGTTCCTTAGCAAAGAAGAAGGGCAGTCGAAGGACCGCACCTCCACAGCGTTGTTTCTTGGAGTTAAGTGTATAGCACGTCCGTTACGCTTCCTCCCACTTCCAGACACACACCTCTCTAGGGGACAACGAGTGTGTTGGTGGTCACGTTCGACCCACATTTCTCTTCACAATTCAGCGTGTGGCATTTTCCTTGTGTTTTCACACAAAGTACCGACAGCGCTTCTATCTTCCCGAAACAAGATCTGAGTTGGGAGAAGCTTTCGACACAAGTTCTTTCCCAAGCAGGGCTCTATGGCACAGTAACTTGCGCCTTCACTTTTAACGTGGGACATTTCCTCCGTCTTCTTCCCTGTAGATGGTAGTGGGAAGACTATTGCTCTACCGTTTTGTTTCTTGAGAGGTGAGTGCAAGACCCTCACACACATATCTCAAAAGGCTTCGCGCTTCGCGAACCAAGGGGTTAGCACGAAATCATGTTTGACGCGGCCTCGTTTCTCTGAGTTCAGTGGAAGGCTCTGCTGACGCTAGCTCACGTACATTTGAAGGCCCTTCCAAATTCGTGACCCAAGACTTTGGTGGAGAGAAGCCCTCCACACAACGTGTTCCCCACTGTGGTGTATCTTGCATTCCGTCTCTTTTCTCTCGCCCTAAGCTTTAACACGGCGCTTCCATCCGTAGGGAAAGAGCTGGTCGTCGACGGACGGCAACCCTCTAGATTTGTCCTTAGAGTTAAACACCCGTAGGCAATCTTCCCTATGCTTCCTCACATCATACATTTCCATACTCACCCTTCTTCGTGGAACGACGGGCGGCACATTCGAAACGGACAGCTCACTCTAGGGCACGTCCCTCGTGCCTTCGCGCCCACGGCGGAAAACACTTTTATCTTCCTGAAACCATATGATAGCTGAGGGAAGACTTCTTCACAAGGGGTTTGTCAAGCACCGTCCCAGGACACATTCTTTATGCCTTCACACGTTCGCGCCAGAATGCCGCTCATACGTAGGCGTACGGCTTTCCAGGGTTTCCTTCTCAGACTTAAAGGCATGACCTTTTCCCTCTGCTCTCTCTCGTACTCTTGAAAACATTTCTCACGGAACAAGGTTTGAACCGGGAGAGACAATCTCCACTCCTTATTTCCGTGGCGCAGGCATGGGGCACATGCCTTGCGCTGTCACACTTACCTTGGAATAGACTACCATTTTCAGGGAAGAGGTTGGGAGAAACACGGTTTCTCTGCAGTGGTGTTTCTTCAGACCGACGTGCACGCCGCCTGTTTAGGGCTCCACACGTTCATGTTGTGACTAGGTTTTCCCCGTGAAGCCAGATGGAAGCTCGAAGGCGCGGTTTGACACAGACTTGTTTCGCACAGTGTAGTCTGTGGCTTTCCTTTGGCGAACTCACGTACGTTTGAAAACCCTTCTAGCGTCGTGAGCCGTGGTGTTCATTGAGAGAAGCCCTCCATACAAAGTGGTTCCCCGAGTAAGGTATAGCAGGCTTTTCCTCTGCTTCCGTTCACACTCGGCGTCAAGCTGCTTCGATCCTTAGGAAAGGAGGCGGGGAGTCGAAGGACGGCTCCTCCACAGCATTGTCTCTTAGACTTAAGTGTACAGCTCGTTCCTTACGCTTCCTCCCATTTCCAGACACACACCTCCCTAGGGGACAACTTGTTAGTTGGTGGTCGCATTCGACCCACATTTTCCTTCACCATTCAGCCTATGGCATTGTCCTTACGCTTTCACACGAAGTCCTGAAAACGCTTCTCTCTTCCCGAAGCAAGATCTGGGTTGACAGGAGCTTGAGACACAACTCCTCTCTCAAACAGTGGTAGACGGCCCAGCATTTGTGCCTTCACTTTGAACGTCGGAAAGTTCTTCCAACTTCTTCCCCGGAGGCGGTAGTGGAAAGACTAGTTCCCTACAGTTTGGTTTCGTGAGAGGTGAGTGTAAGACGCCTACCTTATATAGCAACGCACATGTCTCCAAAGGCTTCTTTCTTCAAGCACCACGATGTTAGCGCGAAAGCCTGTTTGACATGGCCTTGTTTCTCAGAATTCAGTGTCAGGCTACTACTGCTACTGAGGCTAGCCCACGTACATTGCAAGACCCATCCACCTCCATGACACAGGACGTAATGGAGAGAAACCCTCCGCACAACGTGTTCCTCACTGTGCGGTATCGCGCGTTCCATCTCTTTTCGTTCACACGAGGTTTAAGGAGCGGCTTCGCATCCTTACGAGAAGAGATGGTAGTCGAAGGACGGGAACCCTCGAGACTTGTTCTTAGAGTTAAACAAACGCATGCCATCTTCCTTATGCTTCCGCAGTCATCCATTTCCATACACATCCTTCTTCGTGTAACGACGGCAGGCACCTTCGAAGCGGAGAGCGAAGTCTCGTCTACGTCCCTTATGCCTTCACACCCACTACGGAAAACAGTTT
>NW_028275128.1:0-40694 GCF_037043125.1 Eumetopias jubatus | reverse complement strand
GGCCTGGTAGCCTTACACTGAACTCTGAGAAAGAAGGCCTCGTCAAACAGGTTTTCGTGCGAACATCTTGGTTCTTGAAGATAGAAGCCCTTGGAGATATATGTGTTGCTCTCTAAGGGAAGGTTCTTATACTCACCTCTCAAGAAACAAAGCTGCAGGGAAATAGTCTTTCCACTACCACCTACAGGGATGAAGATGGAAGCAATTTCCAACGTTCGCAGTGAAGGCACAAATCTGTGTCAGGTACCACTGCTTGAGAAAGAAGTTGTGTCGAAAGTTTCTCCCTACTTAGATCTTGTTTTAGGAAGCTAGAAACATTTTCAGTTCTTTGCGTGAAAGCGTAAGGAAAATGCCATAGGCTGAATTGTAAAGAAAAATGTGGGTCGAATGTTATCACCAACTCACAAGTTGTCCCCTATAGAGGTGTGTGTATGGAAATCGGAGGAAGCATAAGCAACGAGCTCTGCAATTAATTCTTCAAGAACAATGCTGTGGAGGAGCGGTCCTTCGACTCCCTTCTGCTTTCCTAAGGATCGAAGCGGCTTTACACCAAGTGTGAAGGCTTCTGTCCTGAAGTTGGAAGGCCTTCAAATGTAGGCGAGCTAGCCTCAGCAGAGCCTTACGCTGAACTCAGAGAAACAACTGCGTGTGAAAACTGATTTCGAGCTCACATCTTGGTTCGGGAAGAATGAAGCCCTTCTGAGCTATATGTGTCAGTGCCTTACACTCACCTCTCAAGGAACAACACGGTAGAGGGAGATAGTCCTTCTACTGCCATCTACTGGGAAGAAGATGGAAGAACGTTCCAACGGTCACAGCGAAGGCACAGGTACTGGGCCATATAGCGCTGCTTGAGAAAGAAGTCGTGTCGAAAGCTTCTCCCAACTCAGATCTTGTTTCGGTAGAGAGAAGCATAAGCAAAACACTCGTTGTCTCCTAGAGAGGTGTATGTCTGGAAATGAGAGGAAGCGTAAGGAATGTGCTATACACTTGGGTCTACAAAACAGCGCTGTGGAGGTGCGGTCTTTCGACTGCCACCTCCTCTGCTAAGAAACGAAGCGGCTTGAGGCAAAGTGTGAAAGAAAGCAGAGGGGAAGCGTGATCGACCTTACTCGCGGAACAACTTCTTACGGAGGGCTTTTCTCAACGAACACCATGCATGGGTCACGAAGATAGAAGCGTCTTCCAAAGTATGCGAGTTAGGCAGAGGAAAGGCATACACAAATCTGTGAGAACCAAGTCTATCTCAAACGCGACTTCGAGCTCCCACCTGGGTTCGCGAGGAATTCATACTCACAGAACGTATGTGTTGAATCCTAAACCAAGGGAGTACTAATCAGTCTGAAGAAACACCACTGCAGAGAAACCGTGTTTCTACTAACATCTCACCCTGAACATGGTAGACTTTTCCAATGTAAAGTGTGAAATCGCAAGGAATGTGCCCCGTGCCTGTCCCACAGACATACTTAGTGTAGAATGTCTGTCCCCATTCGAATCTTGTTCCGTGGGAAGTGTTTTCAAGAGTAGGAGAGAGAACAGATGGAACGTGTCAAGGTTTTCATTGTGAGAAGGAAATCCATCAGGAAAGCCATACACGTAAGGATGAGAAGCACTTTAGCATGAAACGGTGAAGGCATCTTGAATGGGCCCTGTGACGGTGCTGGAGAAACCTCTTCTGAAGTAGGCTTCCCTCAGCTGTCCTATGGTTTCAGTGCGATGAAAGTGTTTTCCCTAGCGGGTGTGAACGCGTAAGGGACATGGTCTAGACTTAACTCTCCGTGGCGAATGTGCCTACAGTCGTGACATGAAGAACGATGTATGGAAATGGATGATGTGAGCAAGCCTAAGGAAGATGGCACTCGTTTCTTTAACTCTAAGAACAAATCTAGAGTGTTGCCGTCCTTCGACTACCATCTCTTTTCGTAAGGTTGGAAGCAGCTTGTTAAACATTGTGTGCAAGGAAAGAGGTGGAACGTGCCTTCCTGTACAGCGGGGAACACGTTGTGCAGAGGGTTTCTCTCCTTTAAGTCCTGTGTCATGCAGGTGGATGGGTCTTCAAATGGACGTGGGCTCCCTTCAGGCCTAGTAGCCTTACACTGAACTCTGAGAAAGAAGGCCTCGTCAAACAGGTTTTCGTGCGAACATCTTGGTTCTTGAAGATAGAAGCCCTTGGAGATATATGTGCTGCTCTCTAAGGGAAGGTTCTTATACTCACCTCTCAAGAAACAAAGCTGCAGGGAAATAGTCTTTCCACTACCACCTACAGGGACGAAGATGGAAGCAATTTCCAACGTTCGCAGTGAAGGCACAAATACTGTGTCATGTACCACTGCTTGAGAAAGAAGTTGTGTCGAAAGTTTCTCCCTCCTCAGATCTTGTTTCAGGAAGCTAGAAGTGTTTTCAGTTCTTCGCGTGAAAGCGCAAGGAAAATGCCATAGGCTGAATTGTGAAGAAAAATGTGGGTCGAATGTTACCACCAAGTCACAAGTTGTCCCCTATAGAGGTGTGTGTCTGTAAATCGGAGGAAGCGTAAGGAAAGTGCTATACACTTATTTCTACAAAACACCGCTGTGGAAGTGCGGCCGTTCCATGAGGAAGGATGAGTATGGATATGTATTATGTGAGGAAGCATAAGGAGGATTGCCTACCCATGGTTAACTCTAAGAACAAATCTAGAGGTTTGCCGTCCTTCGACGACCAGCTCTTTCCCTACGGATGGAAGCACCTTTTTACAACGTAGTGTAAAAGGAAAGAGACGGAAAGCGCGGTACACTACGGTGAGGAACACGTTGTGTGGAGGGTTTCTCTGCACGAAAGTCTTGTGTCATGAAGTTGGAAGGGCCTTCAAATGTACGCGAGCTCGCCTCAGCAGCGCCTTCCACTGAACTCAGAGAAACAAGGCCACGTCCAACAGGATTTCCTGCTAACCTCTTGGTTCGGGAAGCGTGAAGCCTTTGGAGATATAGGTGTAAGTGTCTAACACTCAGCTCTCAAGGAACAAAACGGTAGAGAAATCGCCTTTCCACTACCATCTACAGGGAAGAAAATGGAGGAAAGTCCCGACGTTAAAAGCGAAGGCACAAATACTGTGCCATATACCACTGCTTGAGAACGAACTTGTATCGAAAGCCTCTCCCAACTCAGATCTTGTTTCGGGAAGATAGAAGCCTTGTCAGTACTTTGTTTGAAAACACCAGGAAAACGCCACACGCTGAATTGTGAAGAAAAATGTGGGTCGAATGTGACAACCAACCCACTAGTAGTCCCCTAGAGAGGTGTGTGTCTGGAAATAGGAGGAAGCATAAGGGACGTGTGATACACTTAAGTCGAAGAAACAACGCTGTGGCGGTGCGGTCCTTCGACTGCCATCTGCTTTGCTAAGGAACGAAGCGGCTTGAAGCAAAGTGTGAAAGAGTACGGAGGGGAAGGAAGAGAGACATACCTTAGTCGCCGAACAACTTCTTATGGAGGGCTTTTCTCAAGGAACACCATGGGTCACGAAGAGGGAAGGGTTTTCAAATGTATGTGACTTCGCCAAAGGAAAGGCATACATGAATCTCTGCGAAGCAAGTCCATCTCAAACGCGACTTCGAGCTCCCATCTGGGTTCGCGAGGAATTCATAGTCACAAAACGTATGGGCTGAATCCTAAACAAAGGGAGTACTATGCAGTCTGAAGAAACACCACTGCAGAGAAACCGTGTTTCTACTAACATCTTCCCTGAACATGGTAGACGTTACCCATGTAAGTGTGAAATCGCAAGGAATGTGCCCCGTGCCTGTCCCACAGACATACTTACTGTAGAATGTCTGTCCCCATTCGAACCTTGTTCTGTGAGAAGTGTTTTCAAGAGTAGGAGAGAGAGCAGATGGAACGTGTCAAGGTTTTCACTGTGAGAAAGAAATCCATTAGGAAAGCCATACACGTAAGAATGAGAAGAACTTTAGCATGAAACGGAGAAGGCATCTTGAAAGGGCCCTGTGACGGTGCTGGAGAAACCTCTTCTGAAGTAGGCTTCCCTCAGGTGTCCTATGGTTTCAGTGAGATGAAAATGTTTTCCGTAGTGGGGGTGAAGGCGCAAGGGACATGGGCTAGACTTAACTCTCCGTGTCGAATGTGCCTACAGTCATGACATGAAGAACAATGTATGGAAATGGATGATGTGAGCAAGCCTAAGGAAGATGGCATACGTTTGTTTAACTCTAAGAACAAATCTATTTTGTTGCCGTCCTTCGACTACCATCTCTTTTAGTAAGGAAGGAAGCAGCTTGTTAAACCTTGTGTGCAAGGAAAGAGGTGGAACGCGCATTCCTGTACATCGGGAAACACGTTGTGCAGAGAGCTTCTCTCCTTTAAGTCCTGTGTCATGCAGGTGGATGGGGCTTCAAATGGACGTGGGCTCCCTTCAGGCCTGGTAGCCTTACACTGAACTCTGAGAAAGAAGGCCTCGTCAAACAGGTTTTCGTGCGAACATCTTGGTTCTTGAAGATAGAAGCCCTTGGAGATATATGTGTTGCTCTCTAAGGGAAGGTTCTTATACTCACCTCTCAAGAAACAAAGCTGCAGGGAAATAGTCTTTCCACTACCACCTACAGGGATGAAGATGGAAGCAATTTCCAACGTTCGCAGTGAAGGCACAAATCTGTGTCAGGTACCACTGCTTGAGAAAGAAGTTGTGTCGAAAGTTTCTCCCTACTCAGATCTTGTTTCAGGAAGCTAGAAACATTTTCAGTTCTTTGCGTGAAAGCGTAAGGAAAATGCCATAGGCTGAATTGTAAAGAAAAATGTGGGTCGAATGTTATCACCAACTCACAAGTTGTCCCCTATAGAGGTGTGTGTATGGAAATCGGAGGAAGCATAAGCAACGAGCTCTGCAATTAATTCTTCAAGAACAATGCTGTGGAGGAGCGGTCCTTCGACTCCCTTCTGCTTTCCTAAGGATCGAAGCGGCTTTACACCAAGTGTGAAGGCTTCTGTCATGAAGTTGGAAGGCCTTCAAATGTAGGCGAGCTAGCCTCAGCAGAGCCTTACGCTGAACTCAGAGAAACAACGGCATGTGAAAACTGATTTCGAGCTCACATCTTGGTTCGGGAAGAATGAAGCCTTCTGAGCTATATGTGTCAGTGCCTTACACTCACCTCTCAAGGAACAACACGGTAGAGGGAGATAGTCCTTCTACTGCCATCTACTGGGAAGAAGATGGAAGAACGTTCCAACGGTCACAGCGAAGGCACAGGTACTGGGCCATATAGCGCTGCTTGAGAAAGAAGTCGTGTCGAAAGCTTCTCCCAACTCAGATCTTGTTTCGGTAGAGAGAAGCATAAGCAAAACACTCGTTGTCTCCTAGAGAGGTGTATGTCTGGAAATGAGAGGAAGCGTAAGGAATGTGCTATACACTTGGGTCTACAAAACAGCGCTGTGGAGGTGCGGTCTTTCGACTGCCACCTCCTCTGCTAAGAAACGAAGCGGCTTGAGGCAAAGTGTGAAAGAAAGCAGAGGGGAAGCGTGATCGACCTTACTCGCGGAACAACTTCTTACGGAGGGCTTTTCTCAACGAACACCATGCATGGGTCACGAAGATAGAAGCGTCTTCCAAAGTATGCGAGTTAGGCAGAGGAAAGGCATACACAAATCTGTGAGAACCAAGTCTATCTCAAACGCGACTTCGAGCTCCCACCTGGGTTCGCGAGGAATTCATACTCACAGAACGTATGTGTTGAATCCTAAACCAAGGGAGTACTAATCAGTCTGAAGAAACACCACTGCAGAGAAACCGTGTTTCTACTAACATCTCACCCTGAACATGGTAGACTTTTCCAATGTAAAGTGTGAAATCGCAAGGAATGTGCCCCGTGCCTGTCCCACAGACATACTTAGTGTAGAATGTCTGTCCCCATTCGAATCTTGTTCCGTGGGAAGTGTTTTCAAGAGTAGGAGAGAGAACAGATGGAACGTGTCAAGGTTTTCATTGTGAGAAGGAAATCCATCAGGAAAGCCATACACGTAAGGATGAGAAGCACTTTAGCATGAAACGGTGAAGGCATCTTGAATGGGCCCTGTGACGGTGCTGGAGAAACCTCTTCTGAAGTAGGCTTCCCTCAGCTGTCCTATGGTTTCAGTGCGATGAAAGTGTTTTCCCTAGCGGGTGTGAACGCGTAAGGGACATGGTCTAGACTTAACTCTCCGTGGCGAATGTGCCTACAGTCGTGACATGAAGAACGATGTATGGAAATGGAGGATGTGAGCAAGCCTAAGGAAGATGGCACTCGTTTCTTTAACTCTAAGAACAAATCTAGAGTGTTGCCGTCCTTCGACTACCATCTCTTTTCGTAAGGTTGGAAGCAGCTTGTTAAACATTGTGTGCAAGGAAAGAGGTGGAACGTGCCTTCCTGTACAGCGGGGAACACGTTGTGCAGAGGGTTTCTCTCCTTTAAGTCCTGTGTCATGCAGGTGGATGGGTCTTCAAATGGACGTGGGCTCCCTTCAGGCCTAGTAGCCTTACACTGAACTCTGAGAAAGAAGGCCTCGTCAAACAGGTTTTCGTGCGAACATCTTGGTTCTTGAAGATAGAAGCCCTTGGAGATATATGTGCTGCTCTCTAAGGGAAGGTTCTTATACTCACCTCTCAAGAAACAAAGCTGCAGGGAAATAGTCTTTCCACTACCACCTACAGGGACGAAGATGGAAGCAATTTCCAACGTTCGCAGTGAAGGCACAAATACTGTGTCATGTACCACTGCTTGAGAAAGAAGTTGTGTCGAAAGTTTCTCCCTCCTCAGATCTTGTTTCAGGAAGCTAGAAGTGTTTTCAGTTCTTCGCGTGAAAGCGCAAGGAAAATGCCATAGGCTGAATTGTGAAGAAAAATGTGGGTCGAATGTTACCACCAAGTCACAAGTTGTCCCCTATAGAGGTGTGTGTCTGTAAATCGGAGGAAGCGTAAGGAAAGTGCTATACACTTATTTCTACAAAACACCGCTGTGGAAGTGCGGCCGTTCCATGAGGAAGGATGAGTATGGATATGTATTATGTGAGGAAGCATAAGGAGGATTGCCTACCCATGGTTAACTCTAAGAACAAATCTAGAGGTTTGCCGTCCTTCGACGACCAGCTCTTTCCCTACGGATGGAAGCACCTTTTTACAACGTAGTGTAAAAGGAAAGAGACGGAAAGCGCGGTACACTACGGTGAGGAACACGTTGTGTGGAGGGTTTCTCTGCACCAAAGTCTTGTGTCATGAAGTTGGAAGGGCCTTCAAATGTACGCGAGCTCGCCTCAGCAGCGCCTTCCACTGAACTCAGAGAAACAAGGCCACGTCCAACAGGATTTCCTGCTAACCTCTTGGTTCGGGAAGCGTGAAGCCTTTGGAGATATAGGTGTAAGTGTCTAACACTCAGCTCTCAAGGAACAAAACGGTAGAGAAATCGCCTTTCCACTACCATCTACAGGGAAGAAAATGGAGGAAAGTCCCGACGTTAAAAGCGAAGGCACAAATACTGTGCCATATACCACTGCTTGAGAACGAACTTGTATCGAAAGCCTCTCCCAACTCAGATCTTGTTTCGGGAAGATAGAAGCCTTGTCAGTACTTTGTTTGAAAACACCAGGAAAACGCCACACGCTGAATTGTGAAGAAAAATGTGGGTCGAATGTGACAACCAACCCACTAGTAGTCCCCTAGAGAGGTGTGTGTCTGGAAATAGGAGGAAGCATAAGGGACGTGTGATACACTTAAGTCGAAGAAACAACGCTGTGGCGGTGCGGTCCTTCGACTGCCATCTGCTTTGCTAAGGAACGAAGCGGCTTGAAGCAAAGTGTGAAAGAGTACGGAGGGGAAGGAAGAGAGACATACCTTAGTCGCCGAACAACTTCTTATGGAGGGCTTTTCTCAAGGAACACCATGGGTCACGAAGAGGGAAGGGTTTTCAAATGTATGTGACTTCGCCAAAGGAAAGGCATACATGAATCTCTGCGAAGCAAGTCCATCTCAAACGCGACTTCGAGCTCCCATCTGGGTTCGCGAGGAATTCATAGTCACAAAACGTATGGGCTGAATCCTAAACAAAGGGAGTACTATGCAGTCTGAAGAAACACCACTGCAGAGAAACCGTGTTTCTACTAACATCTTCCCTGAACATGGTAGACGTTACCCATGTAAGTGTGAAATCGCAAGGAATGTGCCCCGTGCCTGTCCCACAGACATACTTACTGTAGAATGTCTGTCCCCATTCGAACCTTGTTCTGTGAGAAGTGTTTTCAAGAGTAGGAGAGAGAGCAGATGGAACGTGTCAAGGTTTTCATTGTGAGAAAGAAATCCATTAGGAAAGCCATACACGTAAGAATGAGAAGAACTTTAGCATGAAACGGAGAAGGCATCTTGAAAGGGCCCTGTGACGGTGCTGGAGAAACCTCTTCTGAAGTAGGCTTCCCTCAGGTGTCCTATGGTTTCAGTGAGATGAAAATGTTTTCCGTAGTGGGGGTGAAGGCGCAAGGGACATGGGCTAGACTTAACTCTCCGTGTCGAATGTGCCTACAGTCATGACATGAAGAACAATGTATGGAAATGGATGATGTGAGCAAGCCTAAGGAAGATGGCATACGTTTGTTTAACTCTAAGAACAAATCTATTTTGTTGCCGTCCTTCGACTACCATCTCTTTTAGTAAGGAAGGAAGCAGCTTGTTAAACCTTGTGTGCAAGGAAAGAGGTGGAACGCGCATTCCTGTACATCGGGAAACACGTTGTGCAGAGAGCTTCTCTCCTTTAAGTCCTGTGTCATGCAGGTGGATGGGGCTTCAAATGGACGTGGGCTCCCTTCAGGCCTGGTAGCCTTACACTGAACTCTGAGAAAGAAGGCCTCGTCAAACAGGTTTTCGTGCGAACATCTTGGTTCTTGAAGATAGAAGCCCTTGGAGATATATGTGTTGCTCTCTAAGGGAAGGTTCTTATACTCACCTCTCAAGAAACAAAGCTGCAGGGAAATAGTCTTTCCACTACCACCTACAGGGATGAAGATGGAAGCAATTTCCAACGTTCGCAGTGAAGGCACAAATCTGTGTCAGGTACCACTGCTTGAGAAAGAAGTTGTGTCGAAAGTTTCTCCCTACTCAGATCTTGTTTCAGGAAGCTAGAAACATTTTCAGTTCTTTGCGTGAAAGCGTAAGGAAAATGCCATAGGCTGAATTGTAAAGAAAAATGTGGGTCGAATGTTATCACCAACTCACAAGTTGTCCCCTATAGAGGTGTGTGTATGGAAATCGGAGGAAGCATAAGCAACGAGCTCTGCAATTAATTCTTCAAGAACAATGCTGTGGAGGAGCGGTCCTTCGACTCCCTTCTGCTTTCCTAAGGATCGAAGCGGCTTTACACCAAGTGTGAAGGCTTCTGTCATGAAGTTGGAAGGCCTTCAAATGTAGGCGAGCTAGCCTCAGCAGAGCCTTACGCTGAACTCAGAGAAACAACGGCATGTGAAAACTGATTTCGAGCTCACATCTTGGTTCGGGAAGAATGAAGCCTTCTGAGCTATATGTGTCAGTGCCTTACACTCACCTCTCAAGGAACAACACGGTAGAGGGAGATAGTCCTTCTACTGCCATCTACTGGGAAGAAGATGGAAGAACGTTCCAACGGTCACAGCGAAGGCACAGGTACTGGGCCATATAGCGCTGCTTGAGAAAGAAGTCGTGTCGAAAGCTTCTCCCAACTCAGATCTTGTTTCGGTAGAGAGAAGCATAAGCAAAACACTCGTTGTCTCCTAGAGAGGTGTATGTCTGGAAATGAGAGGAAGCGTAAGGAATGTGCTATACACTTGGGTCTACAAAACAGCGCTGTGGAGGTGCGGTCTTTCGACTGCCACCTCCTCTGCTAAGAAACGAAGCGGCTTGAGGCAAAGTGTGAAAGAAAGCAGAGGGGAAGCGTGATCGACCTTACTCGCGGAACAACTTCTTACGGAGGGCTTTTCTCAACGAACACCATGCATGGGTCACGAAGATAGAAGCGTCTTCCAAAGTATGCGAGTTAGGCAGAGGAAAGGCATACACAAATCTGTGAGAACCAAGTCTATCTCAAACGCGACTTCGAGCTCCCACCTGGGTTCGCGAGGAATTCATACTCACAGAACGTATGTGTTGAATCCTAAACCAAGGGAGTACTAATCAGTCTGAAGAAACACCACTGCAGAGAAACCGTGTTTCTACTAACATCTCACCCTGAACATGGTAGACTTTTCCAATGTAAAGTGTGAAATCGCAAAGAATGTGCCCCGTGCCTGTCCCACAGACATACTTAGTGTAGAATGTCTGTCCCCATTCGAATCTTGTTCCGTGGGAAGTGTTTTCAAGAGTAGGAGAGAGAACAGATGGAACGTGTCAAGGTTTTCATTGTGAGAAGGAAATCCATCAGGAAAGCCATACACGTAAGGATGAGAAGCACTTTAGCATGAAACGGTGAAGGCATCTTGAATGGGCCCTGTGACGGTGCTGGAGAAACCTCTTCTGAAGTAGGCTTCCCTCAGCTGTCCTATGGTTTCAGTGCGATGAAAGTGTTTTCCCTAGCGGGTGTGAACGCGTAAGGGACATGGTCTAGACTTAACTCTCCGTGGCGAATGTGCCTACAGTCGTGACATGAAGAACGATGTATGGAAATGGATGATGTGAGCAAGCCTAAGGAAGATGGCACTCGTTTCTTTAACTCTAAGAACAAATCTAGAGTGTTGCCGTCCTTCGACTACCATCTCTTTTCGTAAGGTTGGAAGCAGCTTGTTAAACATTGTGTGCAAGGAAAGAGGTGGAACGTGCCTTCCTGTACAGCGGGGAACACGTTGTGCAGAGGGTTTCTCTCCTTTAAGTCCTGTGTCATGCAGGTGGATGGGTCTTCAAATGGACGTGGGCTCCCTTCAGGCCTAGTAGCCTTACACTGAACTCTGAGAAAGAAGGCCTCGTCAAACAGGTTTTCGTGCGAACATCTTGGTTCTTGAAGATAGAAGCCCTTGGAGATATATGTGCTGCTCTCTAAGGGAAGGTTCTTATACTCACCTCTCAAGAAACAAAGCTGCAGGGAAATAGTCTTTCCACTACCACCTACAGGGACGAAGATGGAAGCAATTTCCAACGTTCGCAGTGAAGGCACAAATACTGTGTCATGTACCACTGCTTGAGAAAGAAGTTGTGTCGAAAGTTTCTCCCTCCTCAGATCTTGTTTCAGGAAGCTAGAAGTGTTTTCAGTTCTTCGCGTGAAAGCGCAAGGAAAATGCCATAGGCTGAATTGTGAAGAAAAATGTGGGTCGAATGTTACCACCAAGTCACAAGTTGTCCCCTATAGAGGTGTGTGTCTGTAAATCGGAGGAAGCGTAAGGAAAGTGCTATACACTTATTTCTACAAAACACCGCTGTGGAAGTGCGGCCGTTCCATGAGGAAGGATGAGTATGGATATGTATTATGTGAGGAAGCATAAGGAGGATTGCCTACCCATGGTTAACTCTAAGAACAAATCTAGAGGTTTGCCGTCCTTCGACGACCAGCTCTTTCCCTACGGATGGAAGCACCTTTTTACAACGTAGTGTAAAAGGAAAGAGACGGAAAGCGCGGTACACTACGGTGAGGAACACGTTGTGTGGAGGGTTTCTCTGCACGAAAGTCTTGTGTCATGAAGTTGGAAGGGCCTTCAAATGTACGCGAGCTCGCCTCAGCAGCGCCTTCCACTGAACTCAGAGAAACAAGGCCACGTCCAACAGGATTTCCTGCTAACCTCTTGGTTCGGGAAGCGTGAAGCCTTTGGAGATATAGGTGTAAGTGTCTAACACTCAGCTCTCAAGGAACAAAACGGTAGAGAAATCGCCTTTCCACTACCATCTACAGGGAAGAAAATGGAGGAAAGTCCCGACGTTAAAAGCGAAGGCACAAATACTGTGCCATATACCACTGCTTGAGAACGAACTTGTATCGAAAGCCTCTCCCAACTCAGATCTTGTTTCGGGAAGATAGAAGCCTTGTCAGTACTTTGTTTGAAAACACCAGGAAAACGCCACACGCTGAATTGTGAAGAAAAATGTGGGTCGAATGTGACAACCAACCCACTAGTAGTCCCCTAGAGAGGTGTGTGTCTGGAAATAGGAGGAAGCATAAGGGACGTGTGATACACTTAAGTCGAAGAAACAACGCTGTGGCGGTGCGGTCCTTCGACTGCCATCTGCTTTGCTAAGGAACGAAGCGGCTTGAAGCAAAGTGTGAAAGAGTACGGAGGGGAAGGAAGAGAGACATACCTTAGTCGCCGAACAACTTCTTATGGAGGGCTTTTCTCAACGAACACCATGGGTCACGAAGAGGGAAGGGTTTTCAAATGTATGTGACTTCGCCAAAGGAAAGGCATACATGAATCTCTGCGAAGCAAGTCCATCTCAAACGCGACTTCGAGCTCCCATCTGGGTTCGCGAGGAATTCATAGTCACAAAACGTATGGGCTGAATCCTAAACAAAGGGAGTACTATGCAGTCTGAAGAAACACCACTGCAGAGAAACCGTGTTTCTACTAACATCTTCCCTGAACATGGTAGACGTTACCCATGTAAGTGTGAAATCGCAAGGAATGTGCCCCGTGCCTGTCCCACAGACATACTTACTGTAGAATGTCTGTCCCCATTCGAACCTTGTTCTGTGAGAAGTGTTTTCAAGAGTAGGAGAGAGAGCAGATGGAACGTGTCAAGGTTTTCACTGTGAGAAAGAAATCCATTAGGAAAGCCATACACGTAAGAATGAGAAGAACTTTAGCATGAAACGGAGAAGGCATCTTGAAAGGGCCCTGTGACGGTGCTGGAGAAACCTCTTCTGAAGTAGGCTTCCCTCAGGTGTCCTATGGTTTCAGTGAGATGAAAATGTTTTCCGTAGTGGGGGTGAAGGCGCAAGGGACATGGGCTAGACTTAACTCTCCGTGTCGAATGTGCCTACAGTCATGACATGAAGAACAATGTATGGAAATGGATGATGTGAGCAAGCCTAAGGAAGATGGCATACGTTTGTTTAACTCTAAGAACAAATCTATTTTGTTGCCGTCCTTCGACTACCATCTCTTTTAGTAAGGAAGGAAGCAGCTTGTTAAACCTTGTGTGCAAGGAAAGAGGTGGAACGCGCATTCCTGTACATCGGGAAACACGTTGTGCAGAGAGCTTCTCTCCTTTAAGTCCTGTGTCATGCAGGTGGATGGGGCTTCAAATGGACGTGGGCTCCCTTCAGGCCTGGTAGCCTTACACTGAACTCTGAGAAAGAAGGCCTCGTCAAACAGGTTTTCGTGCGAACATCTTGGTTCTTGAAGATAGAAGCCCTTGGAGATATATGTGTTGCTCTCTAAGGGAAGGTTCTTATACTCACCTCTCAAGAAACAAAGCTGCAGGGAAATAGTCTTTCCACTACCACCTACAGGGATGAAGATGGAAGCAATTTCCAACGTTCGCAGTGAAGGCACAAATCTGTGTCAGGTACCACTGCTTGAGAAAGAAGTTGTGTCGAAAGTTTCTCCCTACTCAGATCTTGTTTCAGGAAGCTAGAAACATTTTCAGTTCTTTGCGTGAAAGCGTAAGGAAAATGCCATAGGCTGAATTGTAAAGAAAAATGTGGGTCGAATGTTATCACCAACTCACAAGTTGTCCCCTATAGAGGTGTGTGTATGGAAATCGGAGGAAGCATAAGCAACGAGCTCTGCAATTAATTCTTCAAGAACAATGCTGTGGAGGAGCGGTCCTTCGACTCCCTTCTGCTTTCCTAAGGATCGAAGCGGCTTTACACCAAGTGTGAAGGCTTCTGTCATGAAGTTGGAAGGCCTTCAAATGTAGGCGAGCTAGCCTCAGCAGAGCCTTACGCTGAACTCAGAGAAACAACGGCATGTGAAAACTGATTTCGAGCTCACATCTTGGTTCGGGAAGAATGAAGCCTTCTGAGCTATATGTGTCAGTGCCTTACACTCACCTCTCAAGGAACAACACGGTAGAGGGAGATAGTCCTTCTACTGCCATCTACTGGGAAGAAGATGGAAGAACGTTCCAACGGTCACAGCGAAGGCACAGGTACTGGGCCATATAGCGCTGCTTGAGAAAGAAGTCGTGTCGAAAGCTTCTCCCAACTCAGATCTTGTTTCGGTAGAGAGAAGCATAAGCAAAACACTCGTTGTCTCCTAGAGAGGTGTATGTCTGGAAATGAGAGGAAGCGTAAGGAATGTGCTATACACTTGGGTCTACAAAACAGCGCTGTGGAGGTGCGGTCTTTCGACTGCCACCTCCTCTGCTAAGAAACGAAGCGGCTTGAGGCAAAGTGTGAAAGAAAGCAGAGGGGAAGCGTGATCGACCTTACTCGCGGAACAACTTCTTACGGAGGGCTTTTCTCAACGAACACCATGCATGGGTCACGAAGATAGAAGCGTCTTCCAAAGTATGCGAGTTAGGCAGAGGAAAGGCATACACAAATCTGTGAGAACCAAGTCTATCTCAAACGCGACTTCGAGCTCCCACCTGGGTTCGCGAGGAATTCATACTCACAGAACGTATGTGTTGAATCCTAAACCAAGGGAGTACTAATCAGTCTGAAGAAACACCACTGCAGAGAAACCGTGTTTCTACTAACATCTCACCCTGAACATGGTAGACTTTTCCAATGTAAAGTGTGAAATCGCAAGGAATGTGCCCCGTGCCTGTCCCACAGACATACTTAGTGTAGAATGTCTGTCCCCATTCGAATCTTGTTCCGTGGGAAGTGTTTTCAAGAGTAGGAGAGAGAACAGATGGAACGTGTCAAGGTTTTCATTGTGAGAAGGAAATCCATCAGGAAAGCCATACACGTAAGGATGAGAAGCACTTTAGCATGAAACGGTGAAGGCATCTTGAATGGGCCCTGTGACGGTGCTGGAGAAACCTCTTCTGAAGTAGGCTTCCCTCAGCTGTCCTATGGTTTCAGTGCGATGAAAGTGTTTTCCCTAGCGGGTGTGAACGCGTAAGGGACATGGTCTAGACTTAACTCTCCGTGGCGAATGTGCCTACAGTCGTGACATGAAGAACGATGTATGGAAATGGAGGATGTGAGCAAGCCTAAGGAAGATGGCACTCGTTTCTTTAACTCTAAGAACAAATCTAGAGTGTTGCCGTCCTTCGACTACCATCTCTTTTCGTAAGGTTGGAAGCAGCTTGTTAAACATTGTGTGCAAGGAAAGAGGTGGAACGTGCCTTCCTGTACAGCGGGGAACACGTTGTGCAGAGGGTTTCTCTCCTTTAAGTCCTGTGTCATGCAGGTGGATGGGTCTTCAAATGGACGTGGGCTCCCTTCAGGCCTAGTAGCCTTACACTGAACTCTGAGAAAGAAGGCCTCGTCAAACAGGTTTTCGTGCGAACATCTTGGTTCTTGAAGATAGAAGCCCTTGGAGATATATGTGCTGCTCTCTAAGGGAAGGTTCTTATACTCACCTCTCAAGAAACAAAGCTGCAGGGAAATAGTCTTTCCACTACCACCTACAGGGACGAAGATGGAAGCAATTTCCAACGTTCGCAGTGAAGGCACAAATACTGTGTCATGTACCGCTGCTTGAGAAAGAAGTTGTGTCGAAAGTTTCTCCCTCCTCAGATCTTGTTTCAGGAAGCTAGAAGTGTTTTCAGTTCTTCGCGTGAAAGCGCAAGGAAAATGCCATAGGCTGAATTGTGAAGAAAAATGTGGGTCGAATGTTACCACCAAGTCACAAGTTGTCCCCTATAGAGGTGTGTGTCTGTAAATCGGAGGAAGCGTAAGGAAAGTGCTATACACTTATTTCTACAAAACACCCCTGTGGAAGTGCGGCCGTTCCATGAGGAAGGATGAGTATGGATATGTATTATGTGAGGAAGCATAAGGAGGATTGCCTACCCATGGTTAACTCTAAGAACAAATCTAGAGGTTTGCCGTCCTTCGACGACCAGCTCTTTCCCTACGGATGGAAGCACCTTTTTACAACGTAGTGTAAAAGGAAAGAGACGGAAAGCGCGGTACACTACTGTGAGGAACACGTTGTGTGGAGGGTTTCTCTGCACCAAAGTCTTGTGTCATGAAGTTGGAAGGGCCTTCAAATGTACGCGAGCTCGCCTCAGCAGCGCCTTCCACTGAACTCAGAGAAACAAGGCCACGTCCAACAGGATTTCCTGCTAACCTCTTGGTTCGGGAAGCGTGAAGCCTTTGGAGATATAGGTGTAAGTGTCTAACACTCAGCTCTCAAGGAACAAAACGGTAGAGAAATCGCCTTTCCACTACCATCTACAGGGAAGAAAATGGAGGAAAGTCCCGACGTTAAAAGCGAAGGCACAAATACTGTGCCATATACCACTGCTTGAGAACGAACTTGTATCGAAAGCCTCTCCCAACTCAGATCTTGTTTCGGGAAGATAGAAGCCTTGTCAGTACTTTGTTTGAAAACACCAGGAAAACGCCACACGCTGAATTGTGAAGAAAAATGTGGGTCGAATGTGACAACCAACCCACTAGTAGTCCCCTAGAGAGGTGTGTGTCTGGAAATAGGAGGAAGCATAAGGGACGTGTGATACACTTAAGTCGAAGAAACAACGCTGTGGCGGTGCGGTCCTTCGACTGCCATCTGCTTTGCTAAGGAACGAAGCGGCTTGAAGCAAAGTGTGAAAGAGTACGGAGGGGAAGGAAGAGAGACATACCTTAGTCGCCGAACAACTTCTTATGGAGGGCTTTTCTCAACGAACACCATGGGTCACGAAGAGGGAAGGGTTTTCAAATGTATGTGACTTCGCCAAAGGAAAGGCATACATGAATCTCTGCGAAGCAAGTCCATCTCAAACGCGACTTCGAGCTCCCATCTGGGTTCGCGAGGAATTCATAGTCACAAAACGTATGGGCTGAATCCTAAACAAAGGGAGTACTATGCAGTCTGAAGAAACACCACTGCAGAGAAACCGTGTTTCTACTAACATCTTCCCTGAACATGGTAGACGTTACCCATGTAAGTGTGAAATCGCAAGGAATGTGCCCCGTGCCTGTCCCACAGACATACTTACTGTAGAATGTCTGTCCCCATTCGAACCTTGTTCTGTGAGAAGTGTTTTCAAGAGTAGGAGAGAGAGCAGATGGAACGTGTCAAGGTTTTCACTGTGAGAAAGAAATCCATTAGGAAAGCCATACACGTAAGAATGAGAAGAACTTTAGCATGAAACGGAGAAGGCATCTTGAAAGGGCCCTGTGACGGTGCTGGAGAAACCTCTTCTGAAGTAGGCTTCCCTCAGGTGTCCTATGGTTTCAGTGAGATGAAAATGTTTTCCGTAGTGGGGGTGAAGGCGCAAGGGACATGGGCTAGACTTAACTCTCCGTGTCGAATGTGCCTACAGTCATGACATGAAGAACAATGTATGGAAATGGATGATGTGAGCAAGCCTAAGGAAGATGGCATACGTTTGTTTAACTCTAAGAACAAATCTATTTTGTTGCCGTCCTTCGACTACCATCTCTTTTAGTAAGGAAGGAAGCAGCTTGTTAAACCTTGTGTGCAAGGAAAGAGGTGGAACGCGCATTCCTGTACATCGGGAAACACGTTGTGCAGAGAGCTTCTCTCCTTTAAGTCCTGTGTCATGCAGGTGGATGGGGCTTCAAATGGACGTGGGCTCCCTTCAGGCCTGGTAGCCTTACACTGAACTCTGAGAAAGAAGGCCTCGTCAAACAGGTTTTCGTGCGAACATCTTGGTTCTTGAAGATAGAAGCCCTTGGAGATATATGTGTTGCTCTCTAAGGGAAGGTTCTTATACTCACCTCTCAAGAAACAAAGCTGCAGGGAAATAGTCTTTCCACTACCACCTACAGGGATGAAGATGGAAGCAATTTCCAACGTTCGCAGTGAAGGCACAAATCTGTGTCAGGTACCACTGCTTGAGAAAGAAGTTGTGTCGAAAGTTTCTCCCTACTCAGATCTTGTTTCAGGAAGCTAGAAACATTTTCAGTTCTTTGCGTGAAAGCGTAAGGAAAATGCCATAGGCTGAATTGTAAAGAAAAATGTGGGTCGAATGTTATCACCAACTCACAAGTTGTCCCCTATAGAGGTGTGTGTATGGAAATCGGAGGAAGCATAAGCAACGAGCTCTGCAATTAATTCTTCAAGAACAATGCTGTGGAGGAGCGGTCCTTCGACTCCCTTCTGCTTTCCTAAGGATCGAAGCGGCTTTACACCAAGTGTGAAGGCTTCTGTCATGAAGTTGGAAGGCCTTCAAATGTAGGCGAGCTAGCCTCAGCAGAGCCTTACGCTGAACTCAGAGAAACAACGGCATGTGAAAACTGATTTCGAGCTCACATCTTGGTTCGGGAAGAATGAAGCCTTCTGAGCTATATGTGTCAGTGCCTTACACTCACCTCTCAAGGAACAACACGGTAGAGGGAGATAGTCCTTCTACTGCCATCTACTGGGAAGAAGATGGAAGAACGTTCCAACGGTCACAGCGAAGGCACAGGTACTGGGCCATATAGCGCTGCTTGAGAAAGAAGTCGTGTCGAAAGCTTCTCCCAACTCAGATCTTGTTTCGGTAGAGAGAAGCATAAGCAAAACACTCGTTGTCTCCTAGAGAGGTGTATGTCTGGAAATGAGAGGAAGCGTAAGGAATGTGCTATACACTTGGGTCTACAAAACAGCGCTGTGGAGGTGCGGTCTTTCGACTGCCACCTCCTCTGCTAAGAAACGAAGCGGCTTGAGGCAAAGTGTGAAAGAAAGCAGAGGGGAAGCGTGATCGACCTTACTCGCGGAACAACTTCTTACGGAGGGCTTTTCTCAACGAACACCATGCATGGGTCACGAAGATAGAAGCGTCTTCCAAAGTATGCGAGTTAGGCAGAGGAAAGGCATACACAAATCTGTGAGAACCAAGTCTATCTCAAACGCGACTTCGAGCTCCCACCTGGGTTCGCGAGGAATTCATACTCACAGAACGTATGTGTTGAATCCTAAACCAAGGGAGTACTAATCAGTCTGAAGAAACACCACTGCAGAGAAACCGTGTTTCTACTAACATCTCACCCTGAACATGGTAGACTTTTCCAATGTAAAGTGTGAAATCGCAAGGAATGTGCCCCGTGCCTGTCCCACAGACATACTTAGTGTAGAATGTCTGTCCCCATTCGAATCTTGTTCCGTGGGAAGTGTTTTCAAGAGTAGGAGAGAGAACAGATGGAACGTGTCAAGGTTTTCATTGTGAGAAGGAAATCCATCAGGAAAGCCATACACGTAAGGATGAGAAGCACTTTAGCATGAAACGGTGAAGGCATCTTGAATGGGCCCTGTGACGGTGCTGGAGAAACCTCTTCTGAAGTAGGCTTCCCTCAGCTGTCCTATGGTTTCAGTGCGATGAAAGTGTTTTCCCTAGCGGGTGTGAACGCGTAAGGGACATGGTCTAGACTTAACTCTCCGTGGCGAATGTGCCTACAGTCGTGACATGAAGAACGATGTATGGAAATGGAGGATGTGAGCAAGCCTAAGGAAGATGGCACTCGTTTCTTTAACTCTAAGAACAAATCTAGAGTGTTGCCGTCCTTCGACTACCATCTCTTTTCGTAAGGTTGGAAGCAGCTTGTTAAACATTGTGTGCAAGGAAAGAGGTGGAACGTGCCTTCCTGTACAGCGGGGAACACGTTGTGCAGAGGGTTTCTCTCCTTTAAGTCCTGTGTCATGCAGGTGGATGGGTCTTCAAATGGACGTGGGCTCCCTTCAGGCCTAGTAGCCTTACACTGAACTCTGAGAAAGAAGGCCTCGTCAAACAGGTTTTCGTGCGAACATCTTGGTTCTTGAAGATAGAAGCCCTTGGAGATATATGTGCTGCTCTCTAAGGGAAGGTTCTTATACTCACCTCTCAAGAAACAAAGCTGCAGGGAAATAGTCTTTCCACTACCACCTACAGGGACGAAGATGGAAGCAATTTCCAACGTTCGCAGTGAAGGCACAAATACTGTGTCATGTACCACTGCTTGAGAAAGAAGTTGTGTCGAAAGTTTCTCCCTCCTCAGATCTTGTTTCAGGAAGCTAGAAGTGTTTTCAGTTCTTCGCGTGAAAGCGCAAGGAAAATGCCATAGGCTGAATTGTGAAGAAAAATGTGGGTCGAATGTTACCACCAAGTCACAAGTTGTCCCCTATAGAGGTGTGTGTCTGTAAATCGGAGGAAGCGTAAGGAAAGTGCTATACACTTATTTCTACAAAACACCGCTGTGGAAGTGCGGCCGTTCCATGAGGAAGGATGAGTATGGATATGTATTATGTGAGGAAGCATAAGGAGGATTGCCTACCCATGGTTAACTCTAAGAACAAATCTAGAGGTTTGCCGTCCTTCGACGACCAGCTCTTTCCCTACGGATGGAAGCACCTTTTTACAACGTAGTGTAAAAGGAAAGAGACGGAAAGCGCGGTACACTACGGTGAGGAACACGTTGTGTGGAGGGTTTCTCTGCACCAAAGTCTTGTGTCATGAAGTTGGAAGGGCCTTCAAATGTACGCGAGCTCGCCTCAGCAGCGCCTTCCACTGAACTCAGAGAAACAAGGCCACGTCCAACAGGATTTCCTGCTAACCTCTTGGTTCGGGAAGCGTGAAGCCTTTGGAGATATAGGTGTAAGTGTCTAACACTCAGCTCTCAAGGAACAAAACGGTAGAGAAATCGCCTTTCCACTACCATCTACAGGGAAGAAAATGGAGGAAAGTCCCGACGTTAAAAGCGAAGGCACAAATACTGTGCCATATACCACTGCTTGAGAACGAACTTGTATCGAAAGCCTCTCCCAACTCAGATCTTGTTTCGGGAAGATAGAAGCCTTGTCAGTACTTTGTTTGAAAACACCAGGAAAACGCCACACGCTGAATTGTGAAGAAAAATGTGGGTCGAATGTGACAACCAACCCACTAGTAGTCCCCTAGAGAGGTGTGTGTCTGGAAATAGGAGGAAGCATAAGGGACGTGTGATACACTTAAGTCGAAGAAACAACGCTGTGGCGGTGCGGTCCTTCGACTGCCATCTGCTTTGCTAAGGAACGAAGCGGCTTGAAGCAAAGTGTGAAAGAGTACGGAGGGGAAGGAAGAGAGACATACCTTAGTCGCCGAACAACTTCTTATGGAGGGCTTTTCTCAACGAACACCATGGGTCACGAAGAGGGAAGGGTTTTCAAATGTATGTGACTTCGCCAAAGGAAAGGCATACATGAATCTCTGCGAAGCAAGTCCATCTCAAACGCGACTTCGAGCTCCCATCTGGGTTCGCGAGGAATTCATAGTCACAAAACGTATGGGCTGAATCCTAAACAAAGGGAGTACTATGCAGTCTGAAGAAACACCACTGCAGAGAAACCGTGTTTCTACTAACATCTTCCCTGAACATGGTAGACGTTACCCATGTAAGTGTGAAATCGCAAGGAATGTGCCCCGTGCCTGTCCCACAGACATACTTACTGTAGAATGTCTGTCCCCATTCGAACCTTGTTCTGTGAGAAGTGTTTTCAAGAGTAGGAGAGAGAGCAGATGGAACGTGTCAAGGTTTTCACTGTGAGAAAGAAATCCATTAGGAAAGCCATACACGTAAGAATGAGAAGAACTTTAGCATGAAACGGAGAAGGCATCTTGAAAGGGCCCTGTGACGGTGCTGGAGAAACCTCTTCTGAAGTAGGCTTCCCTCAGGTGTCCTATGGTTTCAGTGAGATGAAAATGTTTTCCGTAGTGGGGGTGAAGGCGCAAGGGACATGGGCTAGACTTAACTCTCCGTGTCGAATGTGCCTACAGTCATGACATGAAGAACAATGTATGGAAATGGATGATGTGAGCAAGCCTAAGGAAGATGGCATACGTTTGTTTAACTCTAAGAACAAATCTATTTTGTTGCCGTCCTTCGACTACCATCTCTTTTAGTAAGGAAGGAAGCAGCTTGTTAAACCTTGTGTGCAAGGAAAGAGGTGGAACGCGCATTCCTGTACATCGGGAAACACGTTGTGCAGAGAGCTTCTCTCCTTTAAGTCCTGTGTCATGCAGGTGGATGGGGCTTCAAATGGACGTGGGCTCCCTTCAGGCCTGGTAGCCTTACACTGAACTCTGAGAAAGAAGGCCTCGTCAAACAGGTTTTCGTGCGAACATCTTGGTTCTTGAAGATAGAAGCCCTTGGAGATATATGTGTTGCTCTCTAAGGGAAGGTTCTTATACTCACCTCTCAAGAAACAAAGCTGCAGGGAAATAGTCTTTCCACTACCACCTACAGGGATGAAGATGGAAGCAATTTCCAACGTTCGCAGTGAAGGCACAAATCTGTGTCAGGTACCACTGCTTGAGAAAGAAGTTGTGTCGAAAGTTTCTCCCTACTCAGATCTTGTTTCAGGAAGCTAGAAACATTTTCAGTTCTTTGCGTGAAAGCGTAAGGAAAATGCCATAGGCTGAATTGTAAAGAAAAATGTGGGTCGAATGTTATCACCAACTCACAAGTTGTCCCCTATAGAGGTGTGTGTATGGAAATCGGAGGAAGCATAAGCAACGAGCTCTGCAATTAATTCTTCAAGAACAATGCTGTGGAGGAGCGGTCCTTCGACTCCCTTCTGCTTTCCTAAGGATCGAAGCGGCTTTACACCAAGTGTGAAGGCTTCTGTCATGAAGTTGGAAGGCCTTCAAATGTAGGCGAGCTAGCCTCAGCAGAGCCTTACGCTGAACTCAGAGAAACAACGGCATGTGAAAACTGATTTCGAGCTCACATCTTGGTTCGGGAAGAATGAAGCCTTCTGAGCTATATGTGTCAGTGCCTTACACTCACCTCTCAAGGAACAACACGGTAGAGGGAGATAGTCCTTCTACTGCCATCTACTGGGAAGAAGATGGAAGAACGTTCCAACGGTCACAGCGAAGGCACAGGTACTGGGCCATATAGCGCTGCTTGAGAAAGAAGTCGTGTCGAAAGCTTCTCCCAACTCAGATCTTGTTTCGGTAGAGAGAAGCATAAGCAAAACACTCGTTGTCTCCTAGAGAGGTGTATGTCTGGAAATGAGAGGAAGCGTAAGGAATGTGCTATACACTTGGGTCTACAAAACAGCGCTGTGGAGGTGCGGTCTTTCGACTGCCACCTCCTCTGCTAAGAAACGAAGCGGCTTGAGGCAAAGTGTGAAAGAAAGCAGAGGGGAAGCGTGATCGACCTTACTCGCGGAACAACTTCTTACGGAGGGCTTTTCTCAACGAACACCATGCATGGGTCACGAAGATAGAAGCGTCTTCCAAAGTATGCGAGTTAGGCAGAGGAAAGGCATACACAAATCTGTGAGAACCAAGTCTATCTCAAACGCGACTTCGAGCTCCCACCTGGGTTCGCGAGGAATTCATACTCACAGAACGTATGTGTTGAATCCTAAACCAAGGGAGTACTAATCAGTCTGAAGAAACACCACTGCAGAGAAACCGTGTTTCTACTAACATCTCACCCTGAACATGGTAGACTTTTCCAATGTAAAGTGTGAAATCGCAAGGAATGTGCCCCGTGCCTGTCCCACAGACATACTTAGTGTAGAATGTCTGTCCCCATTCGAATCTTGTTCCGTGGGAAGTGTTTTCAAGAGTAGGAGAGAGAACAGATGGAACGTGTCAAGGTTTTCATTGTGAGAAGGAAATCCATCAGGAAAGCCATACACGTAAGGATGAGAAGCACTTTAGCATGAAACGGTGAAGGCATCTTGAATGGGCCCTGTGACGGTGCTGGAGAAACCTCTTCTGAAGTAGGCTTCCCTCAGCTGTCCTATGGTTTCAGTGCGATGAAAGTGTTTTCCCTAGCGGGTGTGAACGCGTAAGGGACATGGTCTAGACTTAACTCTCCGTGGCGAATGTGCCTACAGTCGTGACATGAAGAACGATGTATGGAAATGGAGGATGTGAGCAAGCCTAAGGAAGATGGCACTCGTTTCTTTAACTCTAAGAACAAATCTAGAGTGTTGCCGTCCTTCGACTACCATCTCTTTTCGTAAGGTTGGAAGCAGCTTGTTAAACATTGTGTGCAAGGAAAGAGGTGGAACGTGCCTTCCTGTACAGCGGGGAACACGTTGTGCAGAGGGTTTCTCTCCTTTAAGTCCTGTGTCATGCAGGTGGATGGGTCTTCAAATGGACGTGGGCTCCCTTCAGGCCTAGTAGCCTTACACTGAACTCTGAGAAAGAAGGCCTCGTCAAACAGGTTTTCGTGCGAACATCTTGGTTCTTGAAGATAGAAGCCCTTGGAGATATATGTGCTGCTCTCTAAGGGAAGGTTCTTATACTCACCTCTCAAGAAACAAAGCTGCAGGGAAATAGTCTTTCCACTACCACCTACAGGGACGAAGATGGAAGCAATTTCCAACGTTCGCAGTGAAGGCACAAATACTGTGTCATGTACCACTGCTTGAGAAAGAAGTTGTGTCGAAAGTTTCTCCCTCCTCAGATCTTGTTTCAGGAAGCTAGAAGTGTTTTCAGTTCTTCGCGTGAAAGCGCAAGGAAAATGCCATAGGCTGAATTGTGAAGAAAAATGTGGGTCGAATGTTACCACCAAGTCACAAGTTGTCCCCTATAGAGGTGTGTGTCTGTAAATCGGAGGAAGCGTAAGGAAAGTGCTATACACTTATTTCTACAAAACACCGCTGTGGAAGTGCGGCCGTTCCATGAGGAAGGATGAGTATGGATATGTATTATGTGAGGAAGCATAAGGAGGATTGCCTACCCATGGTTAACTCTAAGAACAAATCTAGAGGTTTGCCGTCCTTCGACGACCAGCTCTTTCCCTACGGATGGAAGCACCTTTTTACAACGTAGTGTAAAAGGAAAGAGACGGAAAGCGCGGTACACTACGGTGAGGAACACGTTGTGTGGAGGGTTTCTCTGCACGAAAGTCTTGTGTCATGAAGTTGGAAGGGCCTTCAAATGTACGCGAGCTCGCCTCAGCAGCGCCTTCCACTGAACTCAGAGAAACAAGGCCACGTCCAACAGGATTTCCTGCTAACCTCTTGGTTCGGGAAGCGTGAAGCCTTTGGAGATATAGGTGTAAGTGTCTAACACTCAGCTCTCAAGGAACAAAACGGTAGAGAAATCGCCTTTCCACTACCATCTACAGGGAAGAAAATGGAGGAAAGTCCCGACGTTAAAAGCGAAGGCACAAATACTGTGCCATATACCACTGCTTGAGAACGAACTTGTATCGAAAGCCTCTCCCAACTCAGATCTTGTTTCGGGAAGATAGAAGCCTTGTCAGTACTTTGTTTGAAAACACCAGGAAAACGCCACACGCTGAATTGTGAAGAAAAATGTGGGTCGAATGTGACAACCAACCCACTAGTAGTCCCCTAGAGAGGTGTGTGTCTGGAAATAGGAGGAAGCATAAGGGACGTGTGATACACTTAAGTCGAAGAAACAACGCTGTGGCGGTGCGGTCCTTCGACTGCCATCTGCTTTGCTAAGGAACGAAGCGGCTTGAAGCAAAGTGTGAAAGAGTACGGAGGGGAAGGAAGAGAGACATACCTTAGTCGCCGAACAACTTCTTATGGAGGGCTTTTCTCAACGAACACCATGGGTCACGAAGAGGGAAGGGTTTTCAAATGTATGTGACTTCGCCAAAGGAAAGGCATACATGAATCTCTGCGAAGCAAGTCCATCTCAAACGCGACTTCGAGCTCCCATCTGGGTTCGCGAGGAATTCATAGTCACAAAACGTATGGGCTGAATCCTAAACAAAGGGAGTACTATGCAGTCTGAAGAAACACCACTGCAGAGAAACCGTGTTTCTACTAACATCTTCCCTGAACATGGTAGACGTTACCCATGTAAGTGTGAAATCGCAAGGAATGTGCCCCGTGCCTGTCCCACAGACATACTTACTGTAGAATGTCTGTCCCCATTCGAACCTTGTTCTGTGAGAAGTGTTTTCAAGAGTAGGAGAGAGAGCAGATGGAACGTGTCAAGGTTTTCACTGTGAGAAAGAAATCCATTAGGAAAGCCATACACGTAAGAATGAGAAGAACTTTAGCATGAAACGGAGAAGGCATCTTGAAAGGGCCCTGTGACGGTGCTGGAGAAACCTCTTCTGAAGTAGGCTTCCCTCAGGTGTCCTATGGTTTCAGTGAGATGAAAATGTTTTCCGTAGTGGGGGTGAAGGCGCAAGGGACATGGGCTAGACTTAACTCTCCGTGTCGAATGTGCCTACAGTCATGACATGAAGAACAATGTATGGAAATGGATGATGTGAGCAAGCCTAAGGAAGATGGCATACGTTTGTTTAACTCTAAGAACAAATCTATTTTGTTGCCGTCCTTCGACTACCATCTCTTTTAGTAAGGAAGGAAGCAGCTTGTTAAACCTTGTGTGCAAGGAAAGAGGTGGAACGCGCATTCCTGTACATCGGGAAACACGTTGTGCAGAGAGCTTCTCTCCTTTAAGTCCTGTGTCATGCAGGTGGATGGGGCTTCAAATGGACGTGGGCTCCCTTCAGGCCTGGTAGCCTTACACTGAACTCTGAGAAAGAAGGCCTCGTCAAACAGGTTTTCGTGCGAACATCTTGGTTCTTGAAGATAGAAGCCCTTGGAGATATATGTGTTGCTCTCTAAGGGAAGGTTCTTATACTCACCTCTCAAGAAACAAAGCTGCAGGGAAATAGTCTTTCCACTACCACCTACAGGGATGAAGATGGAAGCAATTTCCAACGTTCGCAGTGAAGGCACAAATCTGTGTCAGGTACCACTGCTTGAGAAAGAAGTTGTGTCGAAAGTTTCTCCCTACTCAGATCTTGTTTCAGGAAGCTAGAAACATTTTCAGTTCTTTGCGTGAAAGCGTAAGGAAAATGCCATAGGCTGAATTGTAAAGAAAAATGTGGGTCGAATGTTATCACCAACTCACAAGTTGTCCCCTATAGAGGTGTGTGTATGGAAATCGGAGGAAGCATAAGCAACGAGCTCTGCAATTAATTCTTCAAGAACAATGCTGTGGAGGAGCGGTCCTTCGACTCCCTTCTGCTTTCCTAAGGATCGAAGCGGCTTTACACCAAGTGTGAAGGCTTCTGTCATGAAGTTGGAAGGCCTTCAAATGTAGGCGAGCTAGCCTCAGCAGAGCCTTACGCTGAACTCAGAGAAACAACGGCATGTGAAAACTGATTTCGAGCTCACATCTTGGTTCGGGAAGAATGAAGCCTTCTGAGCTATATGTGTCAGTGCCTTACACTCACCTCTCAAGGAACAACACGGTAGAGGGAGATAGTCCTTCTACTGCCATCTACTGGGAAGAAGATGGAAGAACGTTCCAACGGTCACAGCGAAGGCACAGGTACTGGGCCATATAGCGCTGCTTGAGAAAGAAGTCGTGTCGAAAGCTTCTCCCAACTCAGATCTTGTTTCGGTAGAGAGAAGCATAAGCAAAACACTCGTTGTCTCCTAGAGAGGTGTATGTCTGGAAATGAGAGGAAGCGTAAGGAATGTGCTATACACTTGGGTCTACAAAACAGCGCTGTGGAGGTGCGGTCTTTCGACTGCCACCTCCTCTGCTAAGAAACGAAGCGGCTTGAGGCAAAGTGTGAAAGAAAGCAGAGGGGAAGCGTGATCGACCTTACTCGCGGAACAACTTCTTACGGAGGGCTTTTCTCAACGAACACCATGCATGGGTCACGAAGATAGAAGCGTCTTCCAAAGTATGCGAGTTAGGCAGAGGAAAGGCATACACAAATCTGTGAGAACCAAGTCTATCTCAAACGCGACTTCGAGCTCCCACCTGGGTTCGCGAGGAATTCATACTCACAGAACGTATGTGTTGAATCCTAAACCAAGGGAGTACTAATCAGTCTGAAGAAACACCACTGCAGAGAAACCGTGTTTCTACTAACATCTCACCCTGAACATGGTAGACTTTTCCAATGTAAAGTGTGAAATCGCAAGGAATGTGCCCCGTGCCTGTCCCACAGACATACTTAGTGTAGAATGTCTGTCCCCATTCGAATCTTGTTCCGTGGGAAGTGTTTTCAAGAGTAGGAGAGAGAACAGATGGAACGTGTCAAGGTTTTCATTGTGAGAAGGAAATCCATCAGGAAAGCCATACACGTAAGGATGAGAAGCACTTTAGCATGAAACGGTGAAGGCATCTTGAATGGGCCCTGTGACGGTGCTGGAGAAACCTCTTCTGAAGTAGGCTTCCCTCAGCTGTCCTATGGTTTCAGTGCGATGAAAGTGTTTTCCCTAGCGGGTGTGAACGCGTAAGGGACATGGTCTAGACTTAACTCTCCGTGGCGAATGTGCCTACAGTCGTGACATGAAGAACGATGTATGGAAATGGAGGATGTGAGCAAGCCTAAGGAAGATGGCACTCGTTTCTTTAACTCTAAGAACAAATCTAGAGTGTTGCCGTCCTTCGACTACCATCTCTTTTCGTAAGGTTGGAAGCAGCTTGTTAAACATTGTGTGCAAGGAAAGAGGTGGAACGTGCCTTCCTGTACAGCGGGGAACACGTTGTGCAGAGGGTTTCTCTCCTTTAAGTCCTGTGTCATGCAGGTGGATGGGTCTTCAAATGGACGTGGGCTCCCTTCAGGCCTAGTAGCCTTACACTGAACTCTGAGAAAGAAGGCCTCGTCAAACAGGTTTTCGTGCGAACATCTTGGTTCTTGAAGATTAGAAGCCCTTGGAGATATATGTGCTGCTCTCTAAGGGAAGGTTCTTATACTCACCTCTCAAGAAACAAAGCTGCAGGGAAATAGTCTTTCCACTACCACCTACAGGGACGAAGATGGAAGCAATTTCCAACGTTCGCAGTGAAGGCACAAATACTGTGTCATGTACCACTGCTTGAGAAAGAAGTTGTGTCGAAAGTTTCTCCCTCCTCAGATCTTGTTTCAGGAAGCTAGAAGTGTTTTCAGTTCTTCGCGTGAAAGCGCAAGGAAAATGCCATAGGCTGAATTGTGAAGAAAAATGTGGGTCGAATGTTACCACCAAGTCACAAGTTGTCCCCTATAGAGGTGTGTGTCTGTAAATCGGAGGAAGCGTAAGGAAAGTGCTATACACTTATTTCTACAAAACACCGCTGTGGAAGTGCGGCCGTTCCATGAGGAAGGATGAGTATGGATATGTATTATGTGAGGAAGCATAAGGAGGATTGCCTACCCATGGTTAACTCTAAGAACAAATCTAGAGGTTTGCCGTCCTTCGACGACCAGCTCTTTCCCTACGGATGGAAGCACCTTTTTACAACGTAGTGTAAAAGGAAAGAGACGGAAAGCGCGGTACACTACGGTGAGGAACACGTTGTGTGGAGGGTTTCTCTGCACGAAAGTCTTGTGTCATGAAGTTGGAAGGGCCTTCAAATGTACGCGAGCTCGCCTCAGCAGCGCCTTCCACTGAACTCAGAGAAACAAGGCCACGTCCAACAGGATTTCCTGCTAACCTCTTGGTTCGGGAAGCGTGAAGCCTTTGGAGATATAGGTGTAAGTGTCTAACACTCAGCTCTCAAGGAACAAAACGGTAGAGAAATCGCCTTTCCACTACCATCTACAGGGAAGAAAATGGAGGAAAGTCCCGACGTTAAAAGCGAAGGCACAAATACTGTGCCATATACCACTGCTTGAGAACGAACTTGTATCGAAAGCCTCTCCCAACTCAGATCTTGTTTCGGGAAGATAGAAGCCTTGTCAGTACTTTGTTTGAAAACACCAGGAAAACGCCACACGCTGAATTGTGAAGAAAAATGTGGGTCGAATGTGACAACCAACCCACTAGTAGTCCCCTAGAGAGGTGTGTGTCTGGAAATAGGAGGAAGCATAAGGGACGTGTGATACACTTAAGTCGAAGAAACAACGCTGTGGCGGTGCGGTCCTTCGACTGCCATCTGCTTTGCTAAGGAACGAAGCGGCTTGAAGCAAAGTGTGAAAGAGTACGGAGGGGAAGGAAGAGAGACATACCTTAGTCGCCGAACAACTTCTTATGGAGGGCTTTTCTCAACGAACACCATGGGTCACGAAGAGGGAAGGGTTTTCAAATGTATGTGACTTCGCCAAAGGAAAGGCATACATGAATCTCTGCGAAGCAAGTCCATCTCAAACGCGACTTCGAGCTCCCATCTGGGTTCGCGAGGAATTCATAGTCACAAAACGTATGGGCTGAATCCTAAACAAAGGGAGTACTATGCAGTCTGAAGAAACACCACTGCAGAGAAACCGTGTTTCTACTAACATCTTCCCTGAACATGGTAGACGTTACCCATGTAAGTGTGAAATCGCAAGGAATGTGCCCCGTGCCTGTCCCACAGACATACTTACTGTAGAATGTCTGTCCCCATTCGAACCTTGTTCTGTGAGAAGTGTTTTCAAGAGTAGGAGAGAGAGCAGATGGAACGTGTCAAGGTTTTCACTGTGAGAAAGAAATCCATTAGGAAAGCCATACACGTAAGAATGAGAAGAACTTTAGCATGAAACGGAGAAGGCATCTTGAAAGGGCCCTGTGACGGTGCTGGAGAAACCTCTTCTGAAGTAGGCTTCCCTCAGGTGTCCTATGGTTTCAGTGAGATGAAAATGTTTTCCGTAGTGGGGGTGAAGGCGCAAGGGACATGGGCTAGACTTAACTCTCCGTGTCGAATGTGCCTACAGTCATGACATGAAGAACAATGTATGGAAATGGATGATGTGAGCAAGCCGGAAGATGGCATACGTTTGTTTAACTCTAAGAACAAATCTATTTTGTTGCCGTCCTTCGACTACCATCTCTTTTAGTAAGGAAGGAAGCAGCTTGTTAAACCTTGTGTGCAAGGAAAGAGGTGGAACGCGCATTCCTGTACATCGGGGAAACACGTTGTGCAGAGAGCTTCTCTCCTTTAAGTCCTGTGTCATGCAGGTGGATGGGGCTTCAAATGGACGTGGGCTCCCTTCAGGCCTGGTAGCCTTACACTGAACTCTGAGAAAGAAGGCCTCGTCAAACAGGTTTTCGTGCGAACATCTTGGTTCTTGAAGATAGAAGCCCTTGGAGATATATGTGTTGCTCTCTAAGGGAAGGTTCTTATACTCACCTCTCAAGAAACAAAGCTGCAGGGAAATAGTCTTTCCACTACCACCTACAGGGATGAAGATGGAAGCAATTTCCAACGTTCGCAGTGAAGGCACAAATCTGTGTCAGGTACCACTGCTTGAGAAAGAAGTTGTGTCGAAAGTTTCTCCCTACTCAGATCTTGTTTCAGGAAGCTAGAAACATTTTCAGTTCTTTGCGTGAAAGCGTAAGGAAAATGCCATAGGCTGAATTGTAAAGAAAAATGTGGGTCGAATGTTATCACCAACTCACAAGTTGTCCCCTATAGAGGTGTGTGTATGGAAATCGGAGGAAGCATAAGCAACGAGCTCTGCAATTAATTCTTCAAGAACAATGCTGTGGAGGAGCGGTCCTTCGACTCCTTCTGCTTTCCTAAGGATCGAAGCGGCTTTACACCAAGTGTGAAGGCTTCTGTCATGAAGTTGGAAGGCCTTCAAATGTAGGCGAGCTAGCCTCAGCAGAGCCTTACGCTGAACTCAGAGAAACAACGGCATGTGAAACTGATTTCGAGCTCACATCTTGGTTCGGGAAGAATGAAGCCTTCTGAGCTATATGTGTCAGTGCCTTACACTCACCTCTCAAGGAACAACACGGTAGAGGGAGATAGTCCTTCTACTGCCATCTACTGGGAAGAAGATGGAAGAACGTTCCAACGGTCACAGCGAAGGCACAGGTACTGGGCCATATAGCGCTGCTTGAGAAAGAAGTCGTGTCGAAAGCTTCTCCCAACTCAGATCTTGTTTCGGTAGAGAGAAGCATAAGCAAAACACTCGTTGTCTCCTAGAGAGGTGTATGTCTGGAAATGAGAGGAAGCGTAAGGAATGTGCTATACACTTGGGTCTACAAAACAGCGCTGTGGAGGTGCGGTCTTTCGACTTGCCACCTCCTCTGCTAAGAAACGAAGCGGCAATGAGGCAAAGTTGAAAGAAAGCAGAGGGGAAGCGTGATCGACCTTACTCGCGGAACAACTTCTTACGGAGGGCTTTTCTCAACGAACACCATGCATGGGTCACGAAGATAGAAGCGTCTTCCAAAGTATGCGAGTTAGGCAGAGGAAAGGCATACACAAATCTGTGAGAACCAAGTCTATCTCAAACGCGACTTCGAGCTCCCACCTGGGTTCGCGAGGAATTCATACTCACAGAACGTATGTGTTGAATCCTAAACCAAGGGAGTACTAATCAGTCTGAAGAAACACCACTGCAGAGAAACCGTGTTTCTACTAACATCTCACCCTGAACATGGTAGACTTTTCCAATGTAAAGTGTGAAATCGCAAGGAATGTGCCCCGTGCCTGTCCCACAGACATACTTAGTGTAGAATGTCTGTCCCCATTCGAATCTTGTTCCGTGGGAAGTGTTTTCAAGAGTAGGAGAGAGAACAGATGGAACGTGTCAAGGTTTTCATTGTGAGAAGGAAATCCATCAGGAAAGCCATACACGTAAGGATGAGAAGCACTTTAGCATGAAACGGTGAAGGCATCTTGAATGGGCCCTGTGACGGTGCTGGAGAAACCTCTTCTGAAGTAGGCTTCCCTCAGCTGTCCTATGGTTTCAGTGCGATGAAAGTGTTTTCCCCTAGCGGGTGTGAACGCGTAAGGGACATGGTCTAGACTTAACTCTCCGTGGCGAATGTGCCTACAGTCGTGACATGAAGAACGATGTATGGAAATGGATGATGTGAGCAAGCCTAAGGAAGATGGCACTCGTTTCTTTAACTCTAAGAACAAATCTAGAGTGTTGCCGTCCTTCGACTACCATCTCTTTTCGTAAGGTTGGAAGCAGCTTGTTAAACATTGTGTGCAAGGAAAGAGGTGGAACGTGCCTTCCTGTACAGCGGGGAACACGTTGTGCAGAGGGTTTCTCTCCTTTAAGTCCTGTGTCATGCAGGTGGATGGGTCTTCAAATGGACGTGGGCTCCCTTCAGGCCTAGTAGCCTTACACTGAACTCTGAGAAAGAAGGCCTCGTCAAACAGGTTTTCGTGCGAACATCTTGGTTCTTGAAGATAGAAGCCCTTGGAGATATATGTGCTGCTCTCTAAGGGAAGGTTCTTATACTCACCTCTCAAGAAACAAAGCTGCAGGGAAATAGTCTTTCCACTACCACCTACAGGGACGAAGATGGAAGCAATTTCCAACGTTCGCAGTGAAGGCACAAATACTGTGTCATGTACCACTGCTTGAGAAAGAAGTTGTGTCGAAAGTTTCTCCCTCCTCAGATCTTGTTTCAGGAAGCTAGAAGTGTTTTCAGTTCTTCGCGTGAAAGCGCAAGGAAAATGCCATAGGCTGAATTGTGAAGAAAAATGTGGGTCGAATGTTACCACCAAGTCACAAGTTGTCCCCTATAGAGGTGTGTGTCTGTAAATCGGAGGAAGCGTAAGGAAAGTGCTATACACTTATTTCTACAAAACCACCGCTGTGGAAGTGCGGCCGTTCCATGAGGAAGGATGAGTATGGATATGTATTATGTGAGGAAGCATAAGGAGGATTGCCTACCCATGGTTAACTCTAAAGAACAAATCTAGAGGTTTGCCGTCCTTCGACGACCAGCTCTTTCCCTACGGATGGAAGCACCTTTTTACAACGTAGTGTAAAAGGAAAGAGACGGAAAGCGCGGTACACTACGGTGAGGAACACGTTGTGTGGAGGGTTTCTCTGCACGAAAGTCTTGTGTCATGAAGTTGGAAGGGCCTTCAAATGTACGCGAGCTCGCCTCAGCAGCGCCTTCCACTGAACTCAGAGAAACAAGGCCACGTCCAACAGGATTTCCTGCTAACCTCTTGGTTCGGGAAGCGTGAAGCCTTTGGAGATATAGGTGTAAGTGTCTAACACTCAGCTCTCAAGGAACAAAACGGTAGAGAAATCGCCTTTCCACTACCATCTACAGGGAAGAAAATGGAGGAAAGTCCCGACGTTAAAAGCGAAGGCACAAATACTGTGCCATATACCACTGCTTGAGAACGAACTTGTATCGAAAGCCTCTCCCAACTCAGATCTTGTTTCGGGAAGATAGAAGCCTTGTCAGTACTTTGTTTGAAAACACCAGGAAAACGCCACACGCTGAATTGTGAAGAAAAATGTGGGTCGAATGTGACAACCAACCCACTAGTAGTCCCCTAGAGAGGTGTGTGTCTGGAAATAGGAGGAAGCATAAGGGACGTGTGATACACTTAAGTCGAAGAAACAACGCTGTGGCGGTGCGGTCCTTCGACTGCCATCTGCTTTGCTAAGGAACGAAGCGGCTTGAAGCAAAGTGTGAAAGAGTACGGAGGGGAAGGAAGAGAGACATACCTTAGTCGCCGAACAACTTCTTATGGAGGGCTTTTCTCAACGAACACCATGGGTCACGAAGAGGGAAGGGTTTTCAAATGTATGTGACTTCGCCAAAGGAAAGGCATACATGAATCTCTGCGAAGCAAGTCCATCTCAAACGCGACTTCGAGCTCCCATCTGGGTTCGCGAGGAATTCATAGTCACAAAACGTATGGGCTGAATCCTAAACAAAGGGAGTACTATGCAGTCTGAAGAAACACCACTGCAGAGAAACCGTGTTTCTACTAACATCTTCCCTGAACATGGTAGACGTTACCCATGTAAGTGTGAAATCGCAAGGAATGTGCCCCGTGCCTGTCCCACAGACATACTTACTGTAGAATGTCTGTCCCCATTCGAACCTTGTTCTGTGAGAAGTGTTTTCAAGAGTAGGAGAGAGAGCAGATGGAACGTGTCAAGGTTTTCATTGTGAGAAAGAAATCCATTAGGAAAGCCATACACGTAAGAATGAGAAGAACTTTAGCATGAAACGGAGAAGGCATCTTGAAAGGGCCCTGTGACGGTGCTGGAGAAACCTCTTCTGAAGTAGGCTTCCCTCAGGTGTCCTATGGTTTCAGTGAGATGAAAATGTTTTCCGTAGTGGGGGTGAAGGCGCAAGGGACATGGGCTAGACTTAACTCTCCGTGTCGAATGTGCCTACAGTCATGACATGAAGAACAATGTATGGAAATGGATGATGTGAGCAAGCCTAAGGAAGATGGCATACGTTTGTTTAACTCTAAGAACAAATCTATTTTGTTGCCGTCCTTCGACTACCATCTCTTTTAGTAAGGAAGGAAGCAGCTTGTTAAACCTTGTGTGCAAGGAAAGAGGTGGAACGTGCATTCCTGTACATCGGGAAACACGTTGTGCAGAGAGCTTCTCTCCTTTAAGTCCTGTGTCATGCAGGTGGATGGGGCTTCAAATGGACGTGGGCTCCCTTCAGGCCTGGTAGCCTTACACTGAACTCTGAGAAAGAAGGCCTCGTCAAACAGGTTTTCGTGCGAACATCTTGGTTCTTGAAGATAGAAGCCCTTGGAGATATATGTGTTGCTCTCTAAGGGAAGGTTCTTATACTCACCTCTCAAGAAACAAAGCTGCAGGGAAATAGTCTTTCCACTACCACCTACAGGGATGAAGATGGAAGCAATTTCCAACGTTCGCAGTGAAGGCACAAATCTGTGTCAGGTACCACTGCTTGAGAAAGAAGTTGTGTCGAAAGTTTCTCCCTACTCAGATCTTGTTTCAGGAAGCTAGAAACATTTTCAGTTCTTTGCGTGAAAGCGTAAGGAAAATGCCATAGGCTGAATTGTAAAGAAAAATGTGGGTCGAATGTTATCACCAACTCACAAGTTGTCCCCTATAGAGGTGTGTGTATGGAAATCGGAGGAAGCATAAGCAACGAGCTCTGCAATTAATTCTTCAAGAACAATGCTGTGGAGGAGCGGTCCTTCGACTCCCTTCTGCTTTCCTAAGGATCGAAGCGGCTTTACACCAAGTGTGAAGGCTTCTGTCATGAAGTTGGAAGGCCTTCAAATGTAGGCGAGCTAGCCTCAGCAGAGCCTTACGCTGAACTCAGAGAAACAACGGCATGTGAAAACTGATTTCGAGCTCACATCTTGGTTCGGGAAGAATGAAGCCTTCTGAGCTATATGTGTCAGTGCCTTACACTCACCTCTCAAGGAACAACACGGTAGAGGGAGATAGTCCTTCTACTGCCATCTACTGGGAAGAAGATGGAAGAACGTTCCAACGGTCACAGCGAAGGCACAGGTACTGGGCCATATAGCGCTGCTTGAGAAAGAAGTCGTGTCGAAAGCTTCTCCCAACTCAGATCTTGTTTCGGTAGAGAGAAGCATAAGCAAAACACTCGTTGTCTCCTAGAGAGGTGTATGTCTGGAAATGAGAGGAAGCGTAAGGAATGTGCTATACACTTGGGTCTACAAAACAGCGCTGTGGAGGTGCGGTCTTTCGACTGCCACCTCCTCTGCTAAGAAACGAAGCGGCTTGAGGCAAAGTGTGAAAGAAAGCAGAGGGGAAGCGTGATCGACCTTACTCGCGGAACAACTTCTTACGGAGGGCTTTTCTCAACGAACACCATGCATGGGTCACGAAGATAGAAGCGTCTTCCAAAGTATGCGAGTTAGGCAGAGGAAAGGCATACACAAATCTGTGAGAACCAAGTCTATCTCAAACGCGACTTCGAGCTCCCACCTGGGTTCGCGAGGAATTCATACTCACAGAACGTATGTGTTGAATCCTAAACCAAGGGAGTACTAATCAGTCTGAAGAAACACCACTGCAGAGAAACCGTGTTTCTACTAACATCTCACCCTGAACATGGTAGACTTTTCCAATGTAAAGTGTGAAATCGCAAGGAATGTGCCCCGTGCCTGTCCCACAGACATACTTAGTGTAGAATGTCTGTCCCCATTCGAATCTTGTTCCGTGGGAAGTGTTTTCAAGAGTAGGAGAGAGAACAGATGGAACGTGTCAAGGTTTTCATTGTGAGAAGGAAATCCATCAGGAAAGCCATACACGTAAGGATGAGAAGCACTTTAGCATGAAACGGTGAAGGCATCTTGAATGGGCCCTGTGACGGTGCTGGAGAAACCTCTTCTGAAGTAGGCTTCCCTCAGCTGTCCTATGGTTTCAGTGCGATGAAAGTGTTTTCCCTAGCGGGTGTGAACGCGTAAGGGACATGGTCTAGACTTAACTCTCCGTGGCGAATGTGCCTACAGTCGTGACATGAAGAACGATGTATGGAAATGGAGGATGTGAGCAAGCCTAAGGAAGATGGCACTCGTTTCTTTAACTCTAAGAACAAATCTAGAGTGTTGCCGTCCTTCGACTACCATCTCTTTTCGTAAGGTTGGAAGCAGCTTGTTAAACATTGTGTGCAAGGAAAGAGGTGGAACGTGCCTTCCTGTACAGCGGGGAACACGTTGTGCAGAGGGTTTCTCTCCTTTAAGTCCTGTGTCATGCAGGTGGATGGGTCTTCAAATGGACGTGGGCTCCCTTCAGGCCTAGTAGCCTTACACTGAACTCTGAGAAAGAAGGCCTCGTCAAACAGGTTTTCGTGCGAACATCTTGGTTCTTGAAGATAGAAGCCCTTGGAGATATATGTGCTGCTCTCTAAGGGAAGGTTCTTATACTCACCTCTCAAGAAACAAAGCTGCAGGGAAATAGTCTTTCCACTACCACCTACAGGGACGAAGATGGAAGCAATTTCCAACGTTCGCAGTGAAGGCACAAATACTGTGTCATGTACCACTGCTTGAGAAAGAAGTTGTGTCGAAAGTTTCTCCCTCCTCAGATCTTGTTTCAGGAAGCTAGAAGTGTTTTCAGTTCTTCGCGTGAAAGCGCAAGGAAAATGCCATAGGCTGAATTGTGAAGAAAAATGTGGGTCGAATGTTACCACCAAGTCACAAGTTGTCCCCTATAGAGGTGTGTGTCTGTAAATCGGAGGAAGCGTAAGGAAAGTGCTATACACTTATTTCTACAAAACACCGCTGTGGAAGTGCGGCCGTTCCATGAGGAAGGATGAGTATGGATATGTATTATGTGAGGAAGCATAAGGAGGATTGCCTACCCATGGTTAACTCTAAGAACAAATCTAGAGGTTTGCCGTCCTTCGACGACCAGCCTTTCCCTACGGATGGAAGCACCTTTTTACAACGTAGTGTAAAAGGAAAGAGACGGAAAGCGCGGTACACTACGGTGAGGAACACGTTGTGTGGAGGGTTTCTCTGCACCAAAGTCTTGTGTCATGAAGTTGGAAGGGCCTTCAAATGTACGCGAGCTCGCCTCAGCAGCGCCTTCCACTGAACTCAGAGAAACAAGGCCACGTCCAACAGGATTTCCTGCTAACCTCTTGGTTCGGGAAGCGTGAAGCCTTTGGAGATATAGGTGTAAGTGTCTAACACTCAGCTCTCAAGGAACAAAACGGTAGAGAAATCGCCTTTCCACTACCATCTACAGGGAAGAAAATGGAGGAAAGTCCCGACGTTAAAAGCGAAGGCACAAATACTGTGCCATATACCACTGCTTGAGAACGAACTTGTATCGAAAGCCTCTCCCAACTCAGATCTTGTTTCGGGAAGATAGAAGCCTTGTCAGTACTTTGTTTGAAAACACCAGGAAAACGCCACACGCTGAATTGTGAAGAAAAATGTGGGTCGAATGTGACAACCAACCCACTAGTAGTCCCCTAGAGAGGTGTGTGTCTGGAAATAGGAGGAAGCATAAGGGACGTGTGATACACTTAAGTCGAAGAAACAACGCTGTGGCGGTGCGGTCCTTCGACTGCCATCTGCTTTGCTAAGGAACGAAGCGGCTTGAAGCAAAGTGTGAAAGAGTACGGAGGGGAAGGAAGAGAGACATACCTTAGTCGCCGAACAACTTCTTATGGAGGGCTTTTCTCAACGAACACCATGGGTCACGAAGAGGGAAGGGTTTTCAAATGTATGTGACTTCGCCAAAGGAAAGGCATACATGAATCTCTGCGAAGCAAGTCCATCTCAAACGCGACTTCGAGCTCCCATCTGGGTTCGCGAGGAATTCATAGTCACAAAACGTATGGGTTGAATCCTAAGCAAAGGGAGTACTATGCAGTCTGAAGAAACACCACTGCAGAGAAACCGTGTTTCTACTAACATCTTCCCTGAACATGGTAGACGTTACCCATGTAAGTGTGAAATCGCAAGGAATGTGCCCCGTGCCTGTCCCACAGACATACTTACTGTAGAATGTCTGTCCCCATTCGAACCTTGTTCTGTGAGAAGTGTTTTCAAGAGTAGGAGAGAGAGCAGATGGAACGTGTCAAGGTTTTCGTTGTGAGAAAGAAATCCATTAGGAAAGCCATACACGTTAAGAATGAGAAGAACTTTAGCATGAAACGGAGAAGGCATCTTGAAAGGGCCCTGTGACGGTGCTGGAGAAACCTCTTCTGAAGTAGGCTTCCCTCAGGTGTCCTATGGTTTCAGTGAGATGAAAATGTTTTCCGTAGTGGGTGTGAAGGCGTAACGGACATGGGCTAGACTTAACTCTCCGTGTCGAATGTGCCTACAGTCATGACATGAAGAACGATGTATGGAAATGGAGGATGTGAGCAAGCCTAAGGAAGATGGCATACGTTTGTTTAACTCTAAGAACAAATCTATTTTGTTGCCGTCCTTCGACTACCATCTCTTTTCGTAAGTTTGGAAGCAGCTTGTTAAACCTTGTGTGCAAGAAAATAGTTGGAACCCGCGATCCTGTACAGCGGGTAACACGGTGTGCGGAGGGTTTCTCTCCTTTAAGTCCTGTGTCATGCGGGTGGATGGGTCTTCAAATGGACGTGGGCTCGCCTCAGGCCTAGTAGCCTTACACTGAACTCTGAGAAACAAGGCCACGTCAAACAGGCTGTCGTGCGAACATCTTGGATCTTGAAGATAGAAGCCCTTGGAGATATATGTGTTGCTCTCTAAGGGAAGGTTCTTATACTCACCTCTCAAGAAACAAAACTGCAGGGAAATAGTCTTTCCACTACCGCCTACAGGGAAGAATATGGAAGCAATTTCCAACGTTCGCAGTGAAGGCACAAATACTGTGTCATGTACCACAGCTTGAGAAAGAAGTTGTGTCGAACGTTTCTCCCTACTCAGATCTTGTTTCAGGAAGCTAGAAGCATTTTCAGTTTTTCGCCTGAAAGCGTAAGGAAAATGCCATAGGCTGAAGAGTGAAGAAAAATGTGGGTCGAATGTTACCACCAAGTCACAAGTTGTCCCCTATAGAGGTGTGTGTCTGGAAATGGGAGGAAGTGTAAGGAACGTGCTATACACTTAGTTCTACAAATCAACGCTGTGGAGGTGCGGTCCTTCGACTGCCACCTCCTCTGCTAAGAAACGAAGCGGCTTGATGCAAAGTGTGAAAAGAAAGCAGAGGGGAAGCGTGATCTACCTTACTCGCGGAACAACATCTTATGGAGGGCTTCTCTCAAAGAACACCATGCATGGGTCACGAAGATAGAAGCGTCTTCCAAAGTATGCGAGTTAGGCAGAGGAAAGGCATACACGAATCTCTGCGAACCAAGTCTATCTCAAACGCGACTTCGAGCTCCCATCTGTGTTCGCGAGGAATTCACAGTCACAAAACGTATGTGTTGAATCCTAAACAAAGGGAGTACTATTCAGTCGGAAGAAACACCACTGCAGAGACACCGGGTTTCTACTAGCATCTCACCCTGGACATGGTGGACTTATCCAATGCAAAGTGTGAAATCGCAAGGAATGTGCCCCGTGCCTGTCCCACAGACATACTTACTGTAGAATCTCTGTCCCCATTCGAATCTTGTTCTGTGGGAAGTGTTTTCAAGAGTAGGAGAGAGAGCAGATGGAACGT
>NW_028275127.1:0-41251 GCF_037043125.1 Eumetopias jubatus | reverse complement strand
GTATCTTATCATCTGCAAAGAGTGAGAGGTTTGACTTCCTCTTTGCCGATTTGGATGCCTTTGATTTCTTTTTGTTGTCTGATTGCTGTGGCTAGGACTTCTAATACTACGTTGAATAGCACTGGTGAGAGTGGACATCCCTGCCGCGTTCCTGACTTTAGGGGAAAAGCTCTCGGCCTTTCCCCATTGAGAATGATATTCGCTGTAGGTTTTTCATAGATGGCTTTTATGATATTGAGGTATGTACCCTCTATCCCTATACTGTGAAGAGTTTGGATCAAGAAAGGATGTTGTACTTTGTCAAATGCTTTTTCTGCATCTATTGAGAGGATCATATGATTCTTGCTCTTTCTTTTGTTAATGTATTGTATCACGTTGATTGATTTGCGGATGTTGAACCAGCCTTGCAGCCCAGGAATAAATCCCACTTGGTCCTGGTGAATAATCCTTTTAATGTACTGTTGGAACCCATTGGCTAGTTTTTGTGTGTGTGTGTGTGTGAGAAATTTTGCTTCCATGTTCATCAAGGATATTGGTCTGTAATTCTCTTTTTTGATGGGGTCTTTGTCTGGTTTTGGGATCAAGGTAATGCTGGCCTCATAAAATGAGTTTGGAAGTTTCCCTTCCATTGCTATTTTTTGGAACAGTTTCAGGAGAATAGGTATTAATTCTTCTTGAAATGGCTGATAGAATTCCCCTGCGAAGCCATCTGGCCCTGGGCTTTTGTTTCTTGGGAGATTTTTGATGACTCTTTCAATTTCCTTAGTGGTTATAGGTCTGTTCAGGTTTTCTATTTCTTCCTGGTTCAATTTTGGTAGTTGATACATCTCTAGGCATGCACCCATTTCTTCCAGGTTATCTAATTTGCTGGCATAGAGTTGCTCATAATATGTTCTTATAATTGTTTGTATTTCTTTGGTGTTGGTTGTGATCTCTCCTCTTTCCTTCATGATTTTGTTGATTTGGGTCATTTCTCTTTTCTTCTTGATAAGTCTGGCCAGGGGTTTATCAATCTTGTTCATTCTTTCCAAGAACCAGCTCCTAGTTTCGTGGATCTGTTCTACTGTTCTTTTGGTTTCTAGTTCATTGATTTCTGCTCTGATCTTTATCATTTCTCTTCTCCTGCTGGGTTTAGGCTTTATTTGCTGTTCTTTCTCCAGCTCCTTTCGGTGTAGGGTCAGGTTGTGTATTTGAGACCTTTCTTGTTTCTTGAGAAAGGCTTGTATTGCTATATACTTTCCTCTCAGGACTGCCTTTGTTGTATCCCAAAGATTTGGAACCGTTGTGTTTTCATTTTCATTGGTTTCCATGAATTTTTTTAATTCTTCTTTAATTTCCTGGTTGACCCATTCATTCTTTAGTAGGATGCTCTTTAGCCTCCATGTATTTGAGTTCTTTCCGACTTTCCTCTTGTGGTTGAGTTCTAGTTTCAAAGCATTGTGGTCTGAAAATATGCAGGGAATGATCCCAATCTTTTGGTACCGATTGAGACCTGATTTGTGACCTGGGATGTGATCAGTTCTGGAGAATGTTCCATGGGCACTAGAGAAGAATGTGTATTCCTTTGCTTGGGGATGGAATGTTCTGAATATGTCTGTGAAGTCCATTTGGTCCAGTGTGTCATTTAAAGTCTTTATTTCCTTGTTGATCTTTGGCTTAGATGATCTGTCCATTTCAGTCAGGGCGGTGTTAAAGTCCCCCACTATGATTGTATTGTTGTCAATGTGTTTCTTTGCTTTTGTTATTAATTGCCTCACATAGTTGGCTGCTCCCATGTTCGGGGCATAGATATTTACAATTGTTAGATCTTCTTGTTGGATAGACCCTTTAAGTAGGATATAGTGTCCTTCCTCATCTCTTATTACAGTCTTTGTTTTAAAATCTAGTTTGTCTGGTATACGGACTGCCACCCCAGCTTTCTTTTGGTGTCCATTAGCATGGTAAATGGTTTTCCACCCCCTCACTTTCAATGTGGGGGTGTCTTTGGGTCTAAAATGAGTCTCTTGCAGACAGCATATCGATGGGTCTTGTTTTTTTTTTTTAATTTTTTATTGTTATGTTAATCACCATATATTACATCATTAGTTTTTGGTGCAGTGTTCCATGATTCATTGTTTGTTCATAACACCCAGTGCTCCATGCCGAACGTGCCCTCCTCAATACCCATCACCAGGCTCACCCCTCCTCCTACCCCCCTCCCCTCTAGAACCCTCAGTTTGTTTCTCAGAGTCCATCATCTCTCATGGTTCGTCTCCCCCTCTGACATACTCCCCTTTTCTTCCTCTCCTGTTATCTTCTTCTTTTTCTTTTTTCTTAAAATATGTTGCGTTATTTGTTTCAGAAGTACAGAACTGTGATTCAACAGTCTTGCACAATTCACAGCGCTCACCGTAGCACATACCCTCCCCAATGTCTATCACCCAGCCACCCCATCCCTCCCACCCCCAACCACTCCAGTAACACTCAGTTTCTTTCCCGAGATGAAGAATTCCTCATATCAGTGAGGTCATATGATACATGTCTTTCTCGGATTGACTTATTTCACTCAGCATAACACCCTCCAGTTCCATCCACGTCGTTGCAAATGGCAAGATCTCATTCCTTTTGATGGCTGCATAATATTCCATTGTGTATATACACCACATCTTCTTTATCCATTCATCTGTCGATGGGCATCTTGGCTCTTTCCACCGTTTGGCTATGGTGGACATTGCTGCTATAAACATTGGGGTACACGTACCCCTTCGGGTCCCTACATTTGTATCTTTGTGGTAAATACCCAGTAGTGCAATTGCTGGATCGAACGGTAGCTCTAATTTCAACTGTTTGAGGAACCTCCATGCTGTTTCCCAGAGGGGTTGCACCAGCTTGCATTCCCACCAACAGTGTAGGAGGGTTCCCCTTTCTCCACATCCCCGCCAACATCTGTCGTTCCCTGACTTGTTAATTTCAGCCATTCTGACGGGTGTGAGGTGGTATCTCATGGAGGTTTTGATTTGGATTTCCCTGATGCCGAGCGATGTGGAGCACTTTTTCATGTGCCTGTTGGCCATTTGGATGTCTTCTTTGGAGAAATGTCTGTTCATGTCTTCTGCCCATTTCTTGATTGGATTATTTCTTCTTTGGGTGTTGAGTTTGATCAGTTCTTTATAGATTTTGGATACTAGCCCTTTATCTGATAGGTCATTTGCAAATATTTTCTCCCATTCTGTCGGTTGTCTTTTGGTTTTGTGGACTGTCTCTTTTGCTGTGCAAAAGCTTTTTATCTTGATGAAATCCCAAGAGTTCGTTTTTGCCCTGGCTTCCCGTGCCTTTGGCGATGTTTCTAGGAAGAAGTTGCTGCGGCTAAGGTCGAAAAGGTTGCTACCTGTGTTCTCCTTTAGGATTTTGATGGACTCCTGTCTCACGTTTAGGTCTTTCAACCGTTTGGAGTCTATTTTTGTGTGTGGTGTAAGGAAATGGTCCAGTTTCATTCTTCTGCATGTGGCTGTCCAATTTTCCCAACACCATTTGTTGAAGAGACTGTCTTTTTGCCATTGGACATTCTTTCCTGCTTTGTCAAAGATAAGTTGACCATAGAGTTGAGGGTCCATTTCTGGGCTCTCGATTCTGTTCCATTGATGTATGTGTCTGTTTTTGTGCCAGTACCATACTGTCTTGATGATGACAGCTTTGTCATAGAGCTGGAAGTCCGGAATTGTGATGCCGCCAGCTTTGCTTTTCTTTTTCAGGAGTCCTCTGGCTATTCTGGGTCTCTTCTGGTTCCATACAAATTTGAGGATTATTTCTTCCATTTCTTTGAGAAAAGTGGATGGTATTTTGATGGGGATTGCACTGAATGTGTAGATTGCTCTAGGTAGCATTGACATCTTCACAATGTTGATTCTCCCAATCCATGAGCACGGAACGTTGTTCCATTTCTTTGTGTCTTCTTCCATTTCTTTCATGAGTATTTCATAGTTCTCTGAGTACAGCTCCTTTGCCTCTTTGCTTAGATTTCTTCCTAGGGATCTAATGGTTTTGGGTGCAATTGTAAATGGGATCGACTCCTTGATTTGTCTCTCTTCTGTCTTGTTGTTGGTGTAGAGGAATGCCACCGATTTCTGTGCACTGATTTTGTATCCTGCTACTTTACTGAATTCCTGTATGAGTTCTAGCAGTTTTGGGGTGGAGTCTTTTGGGTTTTCCACATACAGTATCTTATCATCTGCAAAGAGTGAGAGGTTTGACTTCCTCTTTGCCGATTTGGATGCCTTTGATTTCTTTTTGTTGTCTGATTGCTGTGGCTAGGACTTCTAATACTACGTTGAATAGCACTGGTGAGAGTGGACATCCCTGCCGCGTTCCTGACTTTAGGGGAAAAGCTCTCGGCCTTTCCCCATTGAGAATGATATTCGCTGTAGGTTTTTCATAGATGGCTTTTATGATATTGAGGTATGTACCCTCTATCCCTATACTGTGAAGAGTTTGGATCAAGAAAGGATGTTGTACTTTGTCAAATGCTTTTTCTGCATCTATTGAGAGGATCATATGATTCTTGCTCTTTCTTTTGTTAATGTATTGTATCACGTTGATTGATTTGCGGATGTTGAACCAGCCTTGCAGCCCAGGAATAAATCCCACTTGGTCCTGGTGAATAATCCTTTTAATGTACTGTTGGAACCCATTGGCTAGTTTTTGTGTGTGTGTGTGTGTGAGAAATTTTGCTTCCATGTTCATCAAGGATATTGGTCTGTAATTCTCTTTTTTGATGGGGTCTTTGTCTGGTTTTGGGATCAAGGTAATGCTGGCCTCATAAAATGAGTTTGGAAGTTTCCCTTCCATTGCTATTTTTTGGAACAGTTTCAGGAGAATAGGTATTAATTCTTCTTGAAATGGCTGATAGAATTCCCCTGCGAAGCCATCTGGCCCTGGGCTTTTGTTTCTTGGGAGATTTTTGATGACTCTTTCAATTTCCTTAGTGGTTATAGGTCTGTTCAGGTTTTCTATTTCTTCCTGGTTCAATTTTGGTAGTTGATACATCTCTAGGCATGCACCCATTTCTTCCAGGTTATCTAATTTGCTGGCATAGAGTTGCTCATAATATGTTCTTATAATTGTTTGTATTTCTTTGGTGTTGGTTGTGATCTCTCCTCTTTCCTTCATGATTTTGTTGATTTGGGTCATTTCTCTTTTCTTCTTGATAAGTCTGGCCAGGGGTTTATCAATCTTGTTCATTCTTTCCAAGAACCAGCTCCTAGTTTCGTGGATCTGTTCTACTGTTCTTTTGGTTTCTAGTTCATTGATTTCTGCTCTGATCTTTATCATTTCTCTTCTCCTGCTGGGTTTAGGCTTTATTTGCTGTTCTTTCTCCAGCTCCTTTCGGTGTAGGGTCAGGTTGTGTATTTGAGACCTTTCTTGTTTCTTGAGAAAGGCTTGTATTGCTATATACTTTCCTCTCAGGACTGCCTTTGTTGTATCCCAAAGATTTGGAACCGTTGTGTTTTCATTTTCATTGGTTTCCATGAATTTTTTTAATTCTTCTTTAATTTCCTGGTTGACCCATTCATTCTTTAGTAGGATGCTCTTTAGCCTCCATGTATTTGAGTTCTTTCCGACTTTCCTCTTGTGGTTGAGTTCTAGTTTCAAAGCATTGTGGTCTGAAAATATGCAGGGAATGATCCCAATCTTTTGGTACCGATTGAGACCTGATTTGTGACCTGGGATGTGATCAGTTCTGGAGAATGTTCCATGGGCACTAGAGAAGAATGTGTATTCCTTTGCTTGGGGATGGAATGTTCTGAATATGTCTGTGAAGTCCATTTGGTCCAGTGTGTCATTTAAAGTCTTTATTTCCTTGTTGATCTTTGGCTTAGATGATCTGTCCATTTCAGTCAGGGCGGTGTTAAAGTCCCCCACTATGATTGTATTGTTGTCAATGTGTTTCTTTGCTTTTGTTATTAATTGCCTCACATAGTTGGCTGCTCCCATGTTCGGGGCATAGATATTTACAATTGTTAGATCTTCTTGTTGGATAGACCCTTTAAGTAGGATATAGTGTCCTTCCTCATCTCTTATTACAGTCTTTGTTTTAAAATCTAGTTTGTCTGGTATACGGACTGCCACCCCAGCTTTCTTTTGGTGTCCATTAGCATGGTAAATGGTTTTCCACCCCCTCACTTTCAATGTGGGGGTGTCTTTGGGTCTAAAATGAGTCTCTTGCAGACAGCATATCGATGGGTCTTGTTTTTTTTTTTTAATTTTTTATTGTTATGTTAATCACCATATATTACATCATTAGTTTTTGGTGCAGTGTTCCATGATTCATTGTTTGTTCATAACACCCAGTGCTCCATGCCGAACGTGCCCTCCTCAATACCCATCACCAGGCTCACCCCTCCTCCTACCCCCCTCCCCTCTAGAACCCTCAGTTTGTTTCTCAGAGTCCATCATCTCTCATGGTTCGTCTCCCCCTCTGACATACTCCCCTTTTCTTCCTCTCCTGTTATCTTCTTCTTTTTCTTTTTTCTTAAAATATGTTGCGTTATTTGTTTCAGAAGTACAGAACTGTGATTCAACAGTCTTGCACAATTCACAGCGCTCACCGTAGCACATACCCTCCCCAATGTCTATCACCCAGCCACCCCATCCCTCCCACCCCCAACCACTCCAGTAACACTCAGTTTCTTTCCCGAGATGAAGAATTCCTCATATCAGTGAGGTCATATGATACATGTCTTTCTCGGATTGACTTATTTCACTCAGCATAACACCCTCCAGTTCCATCCACGTCGTTGCAAATGGCAAGATCTCATTCCTTTTGATGGCTGCATAATATTCCATTGTGTATATACACCACATCTTCTTTATCCATTCATCTGTCGATGGGCATCTTGGCTCTTTCCACCGTTTGGCTATGGTGGACATTGCTGCTATAAACATTGGGGTACACGTACCCCTTCGGGTCCCTACATTTGTATCTTTGTGGTAAATACCCAGTAGTGCAATTGCTGGATCGAACGGTAGCTCTAATTTCAACTGTTTGAGGAACCTCCATGCTGTTTCCCAGAGGGGTTGCACCAGCTTGCATTCCCACCAACAGTGTAGGAGGGTTCCCCTTTCTCCACATCCCCGCCAACATCTGTCGTTCCCTGACTTGTTAATTTCAGCCATTCTGACGGGTGTGAGGTGGTATCTCATGGAGGTTTTGATTTGGATTTCCCTGATGCCGAGCGATGTGGAGCACTTTTTCATGTGCCTGTTGGCCATTTGGATGTCTTCTTTGGAGAAATGTCTGTTCATGTCTTCTGCCCATTTCTTGATTGGATTATTTCTTCTTTGGGTGTTGAGTTTGATCAGTTCTTTATAGATTTTGGATACTAGCCCTTTATCTGATAGGTCATTTGCAAATATTTTCTCCCATTCTGTCGGTTGTCTTTTGGTTTTGTGGACTGTCTCTTTTGCTGTGCAAAAGCTTTTTATCTTGATGAAATCCCAAGAGTTCGTTTTTGCCCTGGCTTCCCGTGCCTTTGGCGATGTTTCTAGGAAGAAGTTGCTGCGGCTAAGGTCGAAAAGGTTGCTACCTGTGTTCTCCTTTAGGATTTTGATGGACTCCTGTCTCACGTTTAGGTCTTTCAACCGTTTGGAGTCTATTTTTGTGTGTGGTGTAAGGAAATGGTCCAGTTTCATTCTTCTGCATGTGGCTGTCCAATTTTCCCAACACCATTTGTTGAAGAGACTGTCTTTTTGCCATTGGACATTCTTTCCTGCTTTGTCAAAGATAAGTTGACCATAGAGTTGAGGGTCCATTTCTGGGCTCTCGATTCTGTTCCATTGATGTATGTGTCTGTTTTTGTGCCAGTACCATACTGTCTTGATGATGACAGCTTTGTCATAGAGCTGGAAGTCCGGAATTGTGATGCCGCCAGCTTTGCTTTTCTTTTTCAGGAGTCCTCTGGCTATTCTGGGTCTCTTCTGGTTCCATACAAATTTGAGGATTATTTCTTCCATTTCTTTGAGAAAAGTGGATGGTATTTTGATGGGGATTGCACTGAATGTGTAGATTGCTCTAGGTAGCATTGACATCTTCACAATGTTGATTCTCCCAATCCATGAGCACGGAACGTTGTTCCATTTCTTTGTGTCTTCTTCCATTTCTTTCATGAGTATTTCATAGTTCTCTGAGTACAGCTCCTTTGCCTCTTTGCTTAGATTTCTTCCTAGGGATCTAATGGTTTTGGGTGCAATTGTAAATGGGATCGACTCCTTGATTTGTCTCTCTTCTGTCTTGTTGTTGGTGTAGAGGAATGCCACCGATTTCTGTGCACTGATTTTGTATCCTGCTACTTTACTGAATTCCTGTATGAGTTCTAGCAGTTTTGGGGTGGAGTCTTTTGGGTTTTCCACATACAGTATCTTATCATCTGCAAAGAGTGAGAGGTTTGACTTCCTCTTTGCCGATTTGGATGCCTTTGATTTCTTTTTGTTGTCTGATTGCTGTGGCTAGGACTTCTAATACTACGTTGAATAGCACTGGTGAGAGTGGACATCCCTGCCGCGTTCCTGACTTTAGGGGAAAAGCTCTCGGCCTTTCCCCATTGAGAATGATATTCGCTGTAGGTTTTTCATAGATGGCTTTTATGATATTGAGGTATGTACCCTCTATCCCTATACTGTGAAGAGTTTGGATCAAGAAAGGATGTTGTACTTTGTCAAATGCTTTTTCTGCATCTATTGAGAGGATCATATGATTCTTGCTCTTTCTTTTGTTAATGTATTGTATCACGTTGATTGATTTGCGGATGTTGAACCAGCCTTGCAGCCCAGGAATAAATCCCACTTGGTCCTGGTGAATAATCCTTTTAATGTACTGTTGGAACCCATTGGCTAGTTTTTGTGTGTGTGTGTGTGTGAGAAATTTTGCTTCCATGTTCATCAAGGATATTGGTCTGTAATTCTCTTTTTTGATGGGGTCTTTGTCTGGTTTTGGGATCAAGGTAATGCTGGCCTCATAAAATGAGTTTGGAAGTTTCCCTTCCATTGCTATTTTTTGGAACAGTTTCAGGAGAATAGGTATTAATTCTTCTTGAAATGGCTGATAGAATTCCCCTGCGAAGCCATCTGGCCCTGGGCTTTTGTTTCTTGGGAGATTTTTGATGACTCTTTCAATTTCCTTAGTGGTTATAGGTCTGTTCAGGTTTTCTATTTCTTCCTGGTTCAATTTTGGTAGTTGATACATCTCTAGGCATGCACCCATTTCTTCCAGGTTATCTAATTTGCTGGCATAGAGTTGCTCATAATATGTTCTTATAATTGTTTGTATTTCTTTGGTGTTGGTTGTGATCTCTCCTCTTTCCTTCATGATTTTGTTGATTTGGGTCATTTCTCTTTTCTTCTTGATAAGTCTGGCCAGGGGTTTATCAATCTTGTTCATTCTTTCCAAGAACCAGCTCCTAGTTTCGTGGATCTGTTCTACTGTTCTTTTGGTTTCTAGTTCATTGATTTCTGCTCTGATCTTTATCATTTCTCTTCTCCTGCTGGGTTTAGGCTTTATTTGCTGTTCTTTCTCCAGCTCCTTTCGGTGTAGGGTCAGGTTGTGTATTTGAGACCTTTCTTGTTTCTTGAGAAAGGCTTGTATTGCTATATACTTTCCTCTCAGGACTGCCTTTGTTGTATCCCAAAGATTTGGAACCGTTGTGTTTTCATTTTCATTGGTTTCCATGAATTTTTTTAATTCTTCTTTAATTTCCTGGTTGACCCATTCATTCTTTAGTAGGATGCTCTTTAGCCTCCATGTATTTGAGTTCTTTCCGACTTTCCTCTTGTGGTTGAGTTCTAGTTTCAAAGCATTGTGGTCTGAAAATATGCAGGGAATGATCCCAATCTTTTGGTACCGATTGAGACCTGATTTGTGACCTGGGATGTGATCAGTTCTGGAGAATGTTCCATGGGCACTAGAGAAGAATGTGTATTCCTTTGCTTGGGGATGGAATGTTCTGAATATGTCTGTGAAGTCCATTTGGTCCAGTGTGTCATTTAAAGTCTTTATTTCCTTGTTGATCTTTGGCTTAGATGATCTGTCCATTTCAGTCAGGGCGGTGTTAAAGTCCCCCACTATGATTGTATTGTTGTCAATGTGTTTCTTTGCTTTTGTTATTAATTGCCTCACATAGTTGGCTGCTCCCATGTTCGGGGCATAGATATTTACAATTGTTAGATCTTCTTGTTGGATAGACCCTTTAAGTAGGATATAGTGTCCTTCCTCATCTCTTATTACAGTCTTTGTTTTAAAATCTAGTTTGTCTGGTATACGGACTGCCACCCCAGCTTTCTTTTGGTGTCCATTAGCATGGTAAATGGTTTTCCACCCCCTCACTTTCAATGTGGGGGTGTCTTTGGGTCTAAAATGAGTCTCTTGCAGACAGCATATCGATGGGTCTTGTTTTTTTTTTTAATTTTTTATTGTTATGTTAATCACCATATATTACATCATTAGTTTTTGGTGCAGTGTTCCATGATTCATTGTTTGTTCATAACACCCAGTGCTCCATGCCGAACGTGCCCTCCTCAATACCCATCACCAGGCTCACCCCTCCTCCTACCCCCCTCCCCTCTAGAACCCTCAGTTTGTTTCTCAGAGTCCATCATCTCTCATGGTTCGTCTCCCCCTCTGACATACTCCCCTTTTCTTCCTCTCCTGTTATCTTCTTCTTTTTCTTTTTTCTTAAAATATGTTGCGTTATTTGTTTCAGAAGTACAGAACTGTGATTCAACAGTCTTGCACAATTCACAGCGCTCACCGTAGCACATACCCTCCCCAATGTCTATCACCCAGCCACCCCATCCCTCCCACCCCCAACCACTCCAGTAACACTCAGTTTCTTTCCCGAGATGAAGAATTCCTCATATCAGTGAGGTCATATGATACATGTCTTTCTCGGATTGACTTATTTCACTCAGCATAACACCCTCCAGTTCCATCCACGTCGTTGCAAATGGCAAGATCTCATTCCTTTTGATGGCTGCATAATATTCCATTGTGTATATACACCACATCTTCTTTATCCATTCATCTGTCGATGGGCATCTTGGCTCTTTCCACCGTTTGGCTATGGTGGACATTGCTGCTATAAACATTGGGGTACACGTACCCCTTCGGGTCCCTACATTTGTATCTTTGTGGTAAATACCCAGTAGTGCAATTGCTGGATCGAACGGTAGCTCTAATTTCAACTGTTTGAGGAACCTCCATGCTGTTTCCCAGAGGGGTTGCACCAGCTTGCATTCCCACCAACAGTGTAGGAGGGTTCCCCTTTCTCCACATCCCCGCCAACATCTGTCGTTCCCTGACTTGTTAATTTCAGCCATTCTGACGGGTGTGAGGTGGTATCTCATGGAGGTTTTGATTTGGATTTCCCTGATGCCGAGCGATGTGGAGCACTTTTTCATGTGCCTGTTGGCCATTTGGATGTCTTCTTTGGAGAAATGTCTGTTCATGTCTTCTGCCCATTTCTTGATTGGATTATTTCTTCTTTGGGTGTTGAGTTTGATCAGTTCTTTATAGATTTTGGATACTAGCCCTTTATCTGATAGGTCATTTGCAAATATTTTCTCCCATTCTGTCGGTTGTCTTTTGGTTTTGTGGACTGTCTCTTTTGCTGTGCAAAAGCTTTTTATCTTGATGAAATCCCAAGAGTTCGTTTTTGCCCTGGCTTCCCGTGCCTTTGGCGATGTTTCTAGGAAGAAGTTGCTGCGGCTAAGGTCGAAAAGGTTGCTACCTGTGTTCTCCTTTAGGATTTTGATGGACTCCTGTCTCACGTTTAGGTCTTTCAACCGTTTGGAGTCTATTTTTGTGTGTGGTGTAAGGAAATGGTCCAGTTTCATTCTTCTGCATGTGGCTGTCCAATTTTCCCAACACCATTTGTTGAAGAGACTGTCTTTTTGCCATTGGACATTCTTTCCTGCTTTGTCAAAGATAAGTTGACCATAGAGTTGAGGGTCCATTTCTGGGCTCTCGATTCTGTTCCATTGATGTATGTGTCTGTTTTTGTGCCAGTACCATACTGTCTTGATGATGACAGCTTTGTCATAGAGCTGGAAGTCCGGAATTGTGATGCCGCCAGCTTTGCTTTTCTTTTTCAGGAGTCCTCTGGCTATTCTGGGTCTCTTCTGGTTCCATACAAATTTGAGGATTATTTCTTCCATTTCTTTGAGAAAAGTGGATGGTATTTTGATGGGGATTGCACTGAATGTGTAGATTGCTCTAGGTAGCATTGACATCTTCACAATGTTGATTCTCCCAATCCATGAGCACGGAACGTTGTTCCATTTCTTTGTGTCTTCTTCCATTTCTTTCATGAGTATTTCATAGTTCTCTGAGTACAGCTCCTTTGCCTCTTTGCTTAGATTTCTTCCTAGGGATCTAATGGTTTTGGGTGCAATTGTAAATGGGATCGACTCCTTGATTTGTCTCTCTTCTGTCTTGTTGTTGGTGTAGAGGAATGCCACCGATTTCTGTGCACTGATTTTGTATCCTGCTACTTTACTGAATTCCTGTATGAGTTCTAGCAGTTTTGGGGTGGAGTCTTTTGGGTTTTCCACATACAGTATCTTATCATCTGCAAAGAGTGAGAGGTTTGACTTCCTCTTTGCCGATTTGGATGCCTTTGATTTCTTTTTGTTGTCTGATTGCTGTGGCTAGGACTTCTAATACTACGTTGAATAGCACTGGTGAGAGTGGACATCCCTGCCGCGTTCCTGACTTTAGGGGAAAAGCTCTCGGCCTTTCCCCATTGAGAATGATATTCGCTGTAGGTTTTTCATAGATGGCTTTTATGATATTGAGGTATGTACCCTCTATCCCTATACTGTGAAGAGTTTGGATCAAGAAAGGATGTTGTACTTTGTCAAATGCTTTTTCTGCATCTATTGAGAGGATCATATGATTCTTGCTCTTTCTTTTGTTAATGTATTGTATCACGTTGATTGATTTGCGGATGTTGAACCAGCCTTGCAGCCCAGGAATAAATCCCACTTGGTCCTGGTGAATAATCCTTTTAATGTACTGTTGGAACCCATTGGCTAGTTTTTGTGTGTGTGTGTGTGTGAGAAATTTTGCTTCCATGTTCATCAAGGATATTGGTCTGTAATTCTCTTTTTTGATGGGGTCTTTGTCTGGTTTTGGGATCAAGGTAATGCTGGCCTCATAAAATGAGTTTGGAAGTTTCCCTTCCATTGCTATTTTTTGGAACAGTTTCAGGAGAATAGGTATTAATTCTTCTTGAAATGGCTGATAGAATTCCCCTGCGAAGCCATCTGGCCCTGGGCTTTTGTTTCTTGGGAGATTTTTGATGACTCTTTCAATTTCCTTAGTGGTTATAGGTCTGTTCAGGTTTTCTATTTCTTCCTGGTTCAATTTTGGTAGTTGATACATCTCTAGGCATGCACCCATTTCTTCCAGGTTATCTAATTTGCTGGCATAGAGTTGCTCATAATATGTTCTTATAATTGTTTGTATTTCTTTGGTGTTGGTTGTGATCTCTCCTCTTTCCTTCATGATTTTGTTGATTTGGGTCATTTCTCTTTTCTTCTTGATAAGTCTGGCCAGGGGTTTATCAATCTTGTTCATTCTTTCCAAGAACCAGCTCCTAGTTTCGTGGATCTGTTCTACTGTTCTTTTGGTTTCTAGTTCATTGATTTCTGCTCTGATCTTTATCATTTCTCTTCTCCTGCTGGGTTTAGGCTTTATTTGCTGTTCTTTCTCCAGCTCCTTTCGGTGTAGGGTCAGGTTGTGTATTTGAGACCTTTCTTGTTTCTTGAGAAAGGCTTGTATTGCTATATACTTTCCTCTCAGGACTGCCTTTGTTGTATCCCAAAGATTTGGAACCGTTGTGTTTTCATTTTCATTGGTTTCCATGAATTTTTTTAATTCTTCTTTAATTTCCTGGTTGACCCATTCATTCTTTAGTAGGATGCTCTTTAGCCTCCATGTATTTGAGTTCTTTCCGACTTTCCTCTTGTGGTTGAGTTCTAGTTTCAAAGCATTGTGGTCTGAAAATATGCAGGGAATGATCCCAATCTTTTGGTACCGATTGAGACCTGATTTGTGACCTGGGATGTGATCAGTTCTGGAGAATGTTCCATGGGCACTAGAGAAGAATGTGTATTCCTTTGCTTGGGGATGGAATGTTCTGAATATGTCTGTGAAGTCCATTTGGTCCAGTGTGTCATTTAAAGTCTTTATTTCCTTGTTGATCTTTGGCTTAGATGATCTGTCCATTTCAGTCAGGGCGGTGTTAAAGTCCCCCACTATGATTGTATTGTTGTCAATGTGTTTCTTTGCTTTTGTTATTAATTGCCTCACATAGTTGGCTGCTCCCATGTTCGGGGCATAGATATTTACAATTGTTAGATCTTCTTGTTGGATAGACCCTTTAAGTAGGATATAGTGTCCTTCCTCATCTCTTATTACAGTCTTTGTTTTAAAATCTAGTTTGTCTGGTATACGGACTGCCACCCCAGCTTTCTTTTGGTGTCCATTAGCATGGTAAATGGTTTTCCACCCCCTCACTTTCAATGTGGGGGTGTCTTTGGGTCTAAAATGAGTCTCTTGCAGACAGCATATTGATGGGTCTTGTTTTTTTTTTTAATTTTTTATTGTTATGTTAATCACCATATATTACATCATTAGTTTTTGGTGCAGTGTTCCATGATTCATTGTTTGTTCATAACACCCAGTGCTCCATGCCGAACGTGCCCTCCTCAATACCCATCACCAGGCTCACCCCTCCTCCTACCCCCCTCCCCTCTAGAACCCTCAGTTTGTTTCTCAGAGTCCATCATCTCTCATGGTTCGTCTCCCCCTCTGACATACTCCCCTTTTCTTCCTCTCCTGTTATCTTCTTCTTTTTCTTTTTTCTTAAAATATGTTGCGTTATTTGTTTCAGAAGTACAGAACTGTGATTCAACAGTCTTGCACAATTCACAGCGCTCACCGTAGCACATACCCTCCCCAATGTCTATCACCCAGCCACCCCATCCCTCCCACCCCCAACCACTCCAGTAACACTCAGTTTCTTTCCCGAGATGAAGAATTCCTCATATCAGTGAGGTCATATGATACATGTCTTTCTCGGATTGACTTATTTCACTCAGCATAACACCCTCCAGTTCCATCCACGTCGTTGCAAATGGCAAGATCTCATTCCTTTTGATGGCTGCATAATATTCCATTGTGTATATACACCACATCTTCTTTATCCATTCATCTGTCGATGGGCATCTTGGCTCTTTCCACCGTTTGGCTATGGTGGACATTGCTGCTATAAACATTGGGGTACACGTACCCCTTCGGGTCCCTACATTTGTATCTTTGTGGTAAATACCCAGTAGTGCAATTGCTGGATCGAACGGTAGCTCTAATTTCAACTGTTTGAGGAACCTCCATGCTGTTTCCCAGAGGGGTTGCACCAGCTTGCATTCCCACCAACAGTGTAGGAGGGTTCCCCTTTCTCCACATCCCCGCCAACATCTGTCGTTCCCTGACTTGTTAATTTCAGCCATTCTGACGGGTGTGAGGTGGTATCTCATGGAGGTTTTGATTTGGATTTCCCTGATGCCGAGCGATGTGGAGCACTTTTTCATGTGCCTGTTGGCCATTTGGATGTCTTCTTTGGAGAAATGTCTGTTCATGTCTTCTGCCCATTTCTTGATTGGATTATTTCTTCTTTGGGTGTTGAGTTTGATCAGTTCTTTATAGATTTTGGATACTAGCCCTTTATCTGATAGGTCATTTGCAAATATTTTCTCCCATTCTGTCGGTTGTCTTTTGGTTTTGTGGACTGTCTCTTTTGCTGTGCAAAAGCTTTTTATCTTGATGAAATCCCAAGAGTTCGTTTTTGCCCTGGCTTCCCGTGCCTTTGGCGATGTTTCTAGGAAGAAGTTGCTGCGGCTAAGGTCGAAAAGGTTGCTACCTGTGTTCTCCTTTAGGATTTTGATGGACTCCTGTCTCACGTTTAGGTCTTTCAACCGTTTGGAGTCTATTTTTGTGTGTGGTGTAAGGAAATGGTCCAGTTTCATTCTTCTGCATGTGGCTGTCCAATTTTCCCAACACCATTTGTTGAAGAGACTGTCTTTTTGCCATTGGACATTCTTTCCTGCTTTGTCAAAGATAAGTTGACCATAGAGTTGAGGGTCCATTTCTGGGCTCTCGATTCTGTTCCATTGATGTATGTGTCTGTTTTTGTGCCAGTACCATACTGTCTTGATGATGACAGCTTTGTCATAGAGCTGGAAGTCCGGAATTGTGATGCCGCCAGCTTTGCTTTTCTTTTTCAGGAGTCCTCTGGCTATTCTGGGTCTCTTCTGGTTCCATACAAATTTGAGGATTATTTCTTCCATTTCTTTGAGAAAAGTGGATGGTATTTTGATGGGGATTGCACTGAATGTGTAGATTGCTCTAGGTAGCATTGACATCTTCACAATGTTGATTCTCCCAATCCATGAGCACGGAACGTTGTTCCATTTCTTTGTGTCTTCTTCCATTTCTTTCATGAGTATTTCATAGTTCTCTGAGTACAGCTCCTTTGCCTCTTTGCTTAGATTTCTTCCTAGGGATCTAATGGTTTTGGGTGCAATTGTAAATGGGATCGACTCCTTGATTTGTCTCTCTTCTGTCTTGTTGTTGGTGTAGAGGAATGCCACCGATTTCTGTGCACTGATTTTGTATCCTGCTACTTTACTGAATTCCTGTATGAGTTCTAGCAGTTTTGGGGTGGAGTCTTTTGGGTTTTCCACATACAGTATCTTATCATCTGCAAAGAGTGAGAGGTTTGACTTCCTCTTTGCCGATTTGGATGCCTTTGATTTCTTTTTGTTGTCTGATTGCTGTGGCTAGGACTTCTAATACTACGTTGAATAGCACTGGTGAGAGTGGACATCCCTGCCGCGTTCCTGACTTTAGGGGAAAAGCTCTCGGCCTTTCCCCATTGAGAATGATATTCGCTGTAGGTTTTTCATAGATGGCTTTTATGATATTGAGGTATGTACCCTCTATCCCTATACTGTGAAGAGTTTGGATCAAGAAAGGATGTTGTACTTTGTCAAATGCTTTTTCTGCATCTATTGAGAGGATCATATGATTCTTGCTCTTTCTTTTGTTAATGTATTGTATCACGTTGATTGATTTGCGGATGTTGAACCAGCCTTGCAGCCCAGGAATAAATCCCACTTGGTCCTGGTGAATAATCCTTTTAATGTACTGTTGGAACCCATTGGCTAGTTTTTGTGTGTGTGTGTGTGTGAGAAATTTTGCTTCCATGTTCATCAAGGATATTGGTCTGTAATTCTCTTTTTTGATGGGGTCTTTGTCTGGTTTTGGGATCAAGGTAATGCTGGCCTCATAAAATGAGTTTGGAAGTTTCCCTTCCATTGCTATTTTTTGGAACAGTTTCAGGAGAATAGGTATTAATTCTTCTTGAAATGGCTGATAGAATTCCCCTGCGAAGCCATCTGGCCCTGGGCTTTTGTTTCTTGGGAGATTTTTGATGACTCTTTCAATTTCCTTAGTGGTTATAGGTCTGTTCAGGTTTTCTATTTCTTCCTGGTTCAATTTTGGTAGTTGATACATCTCTAGGCATGCACCCATTTCTTCCAGGTTATCTAATTTGCTGGCATAGAGTTGCTCATAATATGTTCTTATAATTGTTTGTATTTCTTTGGTGTTGGTTGTGATCTCTCCTCTTTCCTTCATGATTTTGTTGATTTGGGTCATTTCTCTTTTCTTCTTGATAAGTCTGGCCAGGGGTTTATCAATCTTGTTCATTCTTTCCAAGAACCAGCTCCTAGTTTCGTGGATCTGTTCTACTGTTCTTTTGGTTTCTAGTTCATTGATTTCTGCTCTGATCTTTATCATTTCTCTTCTCCTGCTGGGTTTAGGCTTTATTTGCTGTTCTTTCTCCAGCTCCTTTCGGTGTAGGGTCAGGTTGTGTATTTGAGACCTTTCTTGTTTCTTGAGAAAGGCTTGTATTGCTATATACTTTCCTCTCAGGACTGCCTTTGTTGTATCCCAAAGATTTGGAACCGTTGTGTTTTCATTTTCATTGGTTTCCATGAATTTTTTTAATTCTTCTTTAATTTCCTGGTTGACCCATTCATTCTTTAGTAGGATGCTCTTTAGCCTCCATGTATTTGAGTTCTTTCCGACTTTCCTCTTGTGGTTGAGTTCTAGTTTCAAAGCATTGTGGTCTGAAAATATGCAGGGAATGATCCCAATCTTTTGGTACCGATTGAGACCTGATTTGTGACCTGGGATGTGATCAGTTCTGGAGAATGTTCCATGGGCACTAGAGAAGAATGTGTATTCCTTTGCTTGGGGATGGAATGTTCTGAATATGTCTGTGAAGTCCATTTGGTCCAGTGTGTCATTTAAAGTCTTTATTTCCTTGTTGATCTTTGGCTTAGATGATCTGTCCATTTCAGTCAGGGCGGTGTTAAAGTCCCCCACTATGATTGTATTGTTGTCAATGTGTTTCTTTGCTTTTGTTATTAATTGCCTCACATAATTGGCTGCTCCCATGTTCGGGGCATAGATATTTACAATTGTTAGATCTTCTTGTTGGATAGACCCTTTAAGTAGGATATAGTGTCCTTCCTCATCTCTTATTACAGTCTTTGTTTTAAAATCTAGTTTGTCTGGTATACGGACTGCCACCCCAGCTTTCTTTTGGTGTCCATTAGCATGGTAAATGGTTTTCCACCCCCTCACTTTCAATGTGGGGGTGTCTTTGGGTCTAAAATGAGTCTCTTGCAGACAGCATATCGATGGGTCTTGTTTTTTTTTTTAATTTTTTTATTGTTATGTTAATCACCATATATTACATCATTAGTTTTTGGTGCAGTGTTCCATGATTCATTGTTTGTTCATAACACCCAGTGCTCCATGCCGAACGTGCCCTCCTCAATACCCATCACCAGGCTCACCCCTCCTCCTACCCCCCTCCCCTCTAGAACCCTCAGTTTGTTTCTCAGAGTCCATCATCTCTCATGGTTCGTCTCCCCCTCTGACATACTCCCCTTTTCTTCCTCTCCTGTTATCTTCTTCTTTTTCTTTTTTCTTAAAATATGTTGCGTTATTTGTTTCAGAAGTACAGAACTGTGATTCAACAGTCTTGCACAATTCACAGCGCTCACCGTAGCACATACCCTCCCCAATGTCTATCACCCAGCCACCCCATCCCTCCCACCCCCAACCACTCCAGTAACACTCAGTTTCTTTCCCGAGATGAAGAATTCCTCATATCAGTGAGGTCATATGATACATGTCTTTCTCGGATTGACTTATTTCACTCAGCATAACACCCTCCAGTTCCATCCACGTCGTTGCAAATGGCAAGATCTCATTCCTTTTGATGGCTGCATAATATTCCATTGTGTATATACACCACATCTTCTTTATCCATTCATCTGTCGATGGGCATCTTGGCTCTTTCCACCGTTTGGCTATGGTGGACATTGCTGCTATAAACATTGGGGTACACGTACCCCTTCGGGTCCCTACATTTGTATCTTTGTGGTAAATACCCAGTAGTGCAATTGCTGGATCGAACGGTAGCTCTAATTTCAACTGTTTGAGGAACCTCCATGCTGTTTCCCAGAGGGGTTGCACCAGCTTGCATTCCCACCAACAGTGTAGGAGGGTTCCCCTTTCTCCACATCCCCGCCAACATCTGTCGTTCCCTGACTTGTTAATTTCAGCCATTCTGACGGGTGTGAGGTGGTATCTCATGGAGGTTTTGATTTGGATTTCCCTGATGCCGAGCGATGTGGAGCACTTTTTCATGTGCCTGTTGGCCATTTGGATGTCTTCTTTGGAGAAATGTCTGTTCATGTCTTCTGCCCATTTCTTGATTGGATTATTTCTTCTTTGGGTGTTGAGTTTGATCAGTTCTTTATAGATTTTGGATACTAGCCCTTTATCTGATAGGTCATTTGCAAATATTTTCTCCCATTCTGTCGGTTGTCTTTTGGTTTTGTGGACTGTCTCTTTTGCTGTGCAAAAGCTTTTTATCTTGATGAAATCCCAAGAGTTCGTTTTTGCCCTGGCTTCCCGTGCCTTTGGCGATGTTTCTAGGAAGAAGTTGCTGCGGCTAAGGTCGAAAAGGTTGCTACCTGTGTTCTCCTTTAGGATTTTGATGGACTCCTGTCTCACGTTTAGGTCTTTCAACCGTTTGGAGTCTATTTTTGTGTGTGGTGTAAGGAAATGGTCCAGTTTCATTCTTCTGCATGTGGCTGTCCAATTTTCCCAACACCATTTGTTGAAGAGACTGTCTTTTTGCCATTGGACATTCTTTCCTGCTTTGTCAAAGATAAGTTGACCATAGAGTTGAGGGTCCATTTCTGGGCTCTCGATTCTGTTCCATTGATGTATGTGTCTGTTTTTGTGCCAGTACCATACTGTCTTGATGATGACAGCTTTGTCATAGAGCTGGAAGTCCGGAATTGTGATGCCGCCAGCTTTGCTTTTCTTTTTCAGGAGTCCTCTGGCTATTCTGGGTCTCTTCTGGTTCCATACAAATTTGAGGATTATTTCTTCCATTTCTTTGAGAAAAGTGGATGGTATTTTGATGGGGATTGCACTGAATGTGTAGATTGCTCTAGGTAGCATTGACATCTTCACAATGTTGATTCTCCCAATCCATGAGCACGGAACGTTGTTCCATTTCTTTGTGTCTTCTTCCATTTCTTTCATGAGTATTTCATAGTTCTCTGAGTACAGCTCCTTTGCCTCTTTGCTTAGATTTCTTCCTAGGGATCTAATGGTTTTGGGTGCAATTGTAAATGGGATCGACTCCTTGATTTGTCTCTCTTCTGTCTTGTTGTTGGTGTAGAGGAATGCCACCGATTTCTGTGCACTGATTTTGTATCCTGCTACTTTACTGAATTCCTGTATGAGTTCTAGCAGTTTTGGGGTGGAGTCTTTTGGGTTTTCCACATACAGTATCTTATCATCTGCAAAGAGTGAGAGGTTTGACTTCCTCTTTGCCGATTTGGATGCCTTTGATTTCTTTTTGTTGTCTGATTGCTGTGGCTAGGACTTCTAATACTACGTTGAATAGCACTGGTGAGAGTGGACATCCCTGCCGCGTTCCTGACTTTAGGGGAAAAGCTCTCGGCCTTTCCCCATTGAGAATGATATTCGCTGTAGGTTTTTCATAGATGGCTTTTATGATATTGAGGTATGTACCCTCTATCCCTATACTGTGAAGAGTTTGGATCAAGAAAGGATGTGGTACTTTGTCAAATGCTTTTTCTGCATCTATTGAGAGGATCATATGATTCTTGCTCTTTCTTTTGTTAATGTATTGTATCACGTTGATTGATTTGCGGATGTTGAACCAGCCTTGCAGCCCAGGAATAAATCCCACTTGGTCCTGGTGAATAATCCTTTTAATGTACTGTTGGAACCCATTGGCTAGTTTTTGTGTGTGTGTGTGTGTGAGAAATTTTGCTTCCATGTTCATCAAGGATATTGGTCTGTAATTCTCTTTTTTGATGGGGTCTTTGTCTGGTTTTGGGATCAAGGTAATGCTGGCCTCATAAAATGAGTTTGGAAGTTTCCCTTCCATTGCTATTTTTTGGAACAGTTTCAGGAGAATAGGTATTAATTCTTCTTGAAATGGCTGATAGAATTCCCCTGCGAAGCCATCTGGCCCTGGGCTTTTGTTTCTTGGGAGATTTTTGATGACTCTTTCAATTTCCTTAGTGGTTATAGGTCTGTTCAGGTTTTCTATTTCTTCCTGGTTCAATTTTGGTAGTTGATACATCTCTAGGCATGCACCCATTTCTTCCAGGTTATCTAATTTGCTGGCATAGAGTTGCTCATAATATGTTCTTATAATTGTTTGTATTTCTTTGGTGTTGGTTGTGATCTCTCCTCTTTCCTTCATGATTTTGTTGATTTGGGTCATTTCTCTTTTCTTCTTGATAAGTCTGGCCAGGGGTTTATCAATCTTGTTCATTCTTTCCAAGAACCAGCTCCTAGTTTCGTGGATCTGTTCTACTGTTCTTTTGGTTTCTAGTTCATTGATTTCTGCTCTGATCTTTATCATTTCTCTTCTCCTGCTGGGTTTAGGCTTTATTTGCTGTTCTTTCTCCAGCTCCTTTCGGTGTAGGGTCAGGTTGTGTATTTGAGACCTTTCTTGTTTCTTGAGAAAGGCTTGTATTGCTATATACTTTCCTCTCAGGACTGCCTTTGTTGTATCCCAAAGATTTGGAACCGTTGTGTTTTCATTTTCATTGGTTTCCATGAATTTTTTTAATTCTTCTTTAATTTCCTGGTTGACCCATTCATTCTTTAGTAGGATGCTCTTTAGCCTCCATGTATTTGAGTTCTTTCCGACTTTCCTCTTGTGGTTGAGTTCTAGTTTCAAAGCATTGTGGTCTGAAAATATGCAGGGAATGATCCCAATCTTTTGGTACCGATTGAGACCTGATTTGTGACCTGGGATGTGATCAGTTCTGGAGAATGTTCCATGGGCACTAGAGAAGAATGTGTATTCCTTTGCTTGGGGATGGAATGTTCTGAATATGTCTGTGAAGTCCATTTGGTCCAGTGTGTCATTTAAAGTCTTTATTTCCTTGTTGATCTTTGGCTTAGATGATCTGTCCATTTCAGTCAGGGCGGTGTTAAAGTCCCCCACTATGATTGTATTGTTGTCAATGTGTTTCTTTGCTTTTGTTATTAATTGCCTCACATAATTGGCTGCTCCCATGTTCGGGGCATAGATATTTACAATTGTTAGATCTTCTTGTTGGATAGACCCTTTAAGTAGGATATAGTGTCCTTCCTCATCTCTTATTACAGTCTTTGTTTTAAAATCTAGTTTGTCTGGTATACGGACTGCCACCCCAGCTTTCTTTTGGTGTCCATTAGCATGGTAAATGGTTTTCCACCCCCTCACTTTCAATGTGGGGGTGTCTTTGGGTCTAAAATGAGTCTCTTGCAGACAGCATATCGATGGGTCTTGTTTTTTTTTTTTAATTTTTTATTGTTATGTTAATCACCATATATTACATCATTAGTTTTTGGTGCAGTGTTCCATGATTCATTGTTTGTTCATAACACCCAGTGCTCCATGCCGAACGTGCCCTCCTCAATACCCATCACCAGGCTCACCCCTCCTCCTACCCCCCTCCCCTCTAGAACCCTCAGTTTGTTTCTCAGAGTCCATCATCTCTCATGGTTCGTCTCCCCCTCTGACATACTCCCCTTTTCTTCCTCTCCTGTTATCTTCTTCTTTTTCTTTTTTCTTAAAATATGTTGCGTTATTTGTTTCAGAAGTACAGAACTGTGATTCAACAGTCTTGCACAATTCACAGCGCTCACCGTAGCACATACCCTCCCCAATGTCTATCACCCAGCCACCCCATCCCTCCCACCCCCAACCACTCCAGTAACACTCAGTTTCTTTCCCGAGATGAAGAATTCCTCATATCAGTGAGGTCATATGATACATGTCTTTCTCGGATTGACTTATTTCACTCAGCATAACACCCTCCAGTTCCATCCACGTCGTTGCAAATGGCAAGATCTCATTCCTTTTGATGGCTGCATAATATTCCATTGTGTATATACACCACATCTTCTTTATCCATTCATCTGTCGATGGGCATCTTGGCTCTTTCCACCGTTTGGCTATGGTGGACATTGCTGCTATAAACATTGGGGTACACGTACCCCTTCGGGTCCCTACATTTGTATCTTTGTGGTAAATACCCAGTAGTGCAATTGCTGGATCGAACGGTAGCTCTAATTTCAACTGTTTGAGGAACCTCCATGCTGTTTCCCAGAGGGGTTGCACCAGCTTGCATTCCCACCAACAGTGTAGGAGGGTTCCCCTTTCTCCACATCCCCGCCAACATCTGTCGTTCCCCGACTTGTTAATTTCAGCCATTCTGACGGGTGTGAGGTGGTATCTCATGGAGGTTTTGATTTGGATTTCCCTGATGCCGAGCGATGTGGAGCACTTTTTCATGTGCCTGTTGGCCATTTGGATGTCTTCTTTGGAGAAATGTCTGTTCATGTCTTCTGCCCATTTCTTGATTGGATTATTTCTTCTTTGGGTGTTGAGTTTGATCAGTTCTTTATAGATTTTGGATACTAGCCCTTTATCTGATAGGTCATTTGCAAATATTTTCTCCCATTCTGTCGGTTGTCTTTTGGTTTTGTGGACTGTCTCTTTTGCTGTGCAAAAGCTTTTTATCTTGATGAAATCCCAAGAGTTCGTTTTTGCCCTGGCTTCCCGTGCCTTTGGCGATGTTTCTAGGAAGAAGTTGCTGCGGCTAAGGTCGAAAAGGTTGCTACCTGTGTTCTCCTTTAGGATTTTGATGGACTCCTGTCTCACGTTTAGGTCTTTCAACCGTTTGGAGTCTATTTTTGTGTGTGGTGTAAGGAAATGGTCCAGTTTCATTCTTCTGCATGTGGCTGTCCAATTTTCCCAACACCATTTGTTGAAGAGACTGTCTTTTTGCCATTGGACATTCTTTCCTGCTTTGTCAAAGATAAGTTGACCATAGAGTTGAGGGTCCATTTCTGGGCTCTCGATTCTGTTCCATTGATCTATGTGTCTGTTTTTGTGCCAGTACCATACTGTCTTGATGATGACAGCTTTGTCATAGAGCTGGAAGTCCGGAATTGTGATGCCGCCAGCTTTGCTTTTCTTTTTCAGGAGTCCTCTGGCTATTCTGGGTCTCTTCTGGTTCCATACAAATTTGAGGATTATTTCTTCCATTTCTTTGAGAAAAGTGGATGGTATTTTGATGGGGATTGCACTGAATGTGTAGATTGCTCTAGGTAGCATTGACATCTTCACAATGTTGATTCTCCCAATCCATGAGCACGGAACGTTGTTCCATTTCTTTGTGTCTTCTTCCATTTCTTTCATGAGTATTTCATAGTTCTCTGAGTACAGCTCCTTTGCCTCTTTGCTTAGATTTCTTCCTAGGGATCTAATGGTTTTGGGTGCAATTGTAAATGGGATCGACTCCTTGATTTGTCTCTCTTCTGTCTTGTTGTTGGTGTAGAGGAATGCCACCGATTTCTGTGCACTGATTTTGTATCCTGCTACTTTACTGAATTCCTGTATGAGTTCTAGCAGTTTTGGGGTGGAGTCTTTTGGGTTTTCCACATACAGTATCTTATCATCTGCAAAGAGTGAGAGGTTTGACTTCCTCTTTGCCGATTTGGATGCCTTTGATTTCTTTTTGTTGTCTGATTGCTGTGGCTAGGACTTCTAATACTACGTTGAATAGCACTGGTGAGAGTGGACATCCCTGCCGCGTTCCTGACTTTAGGGGAAAAGCTCTCGGCCTTTCCCCATTGAGAATGATATTCGCTGTAGGTTTTTCATAGATGGCTTTTATGATATTGAGGTATGTACCCTCTATCCCTATACTGTGAAGAGTTTGGATCAAGAAAGGATGTTGTACTTTGTCAAATGCTTTTTCTGCATCTATTGAGAGGATCATATGATTCTTGCTCTTTCTTTTGTTAATGTATTGTATCACGTTGATTGATTTGCGGATGTTGAACCAGCCTTGCAGCCCAGGAATAAATCCCACTTGGTCCTGGTGAATAATCCTTTTAATGTACTGTTGGAACCCATTGGCTAGTTTTTGTGTGTGTGTGTGTGTGAGAAATTTTGCTTCCATGTTCATCAAGGATATTGGTCTGTAATTCTCTTTTTTGATGGGGTCTTTGTCTGGTTTTGGGATCAAGGTAATGCTGGCCTCATAAAATGAGTTTGGAAGTTTCCCTTCCATTGCTATTTTTTGGAACAGTTTCAGGAGAATAGGTATTAATTCTTCTTGAAATGGCTGATAGAATTCCCCTGCGAAGCCATCTGGCCCTGGGCTTTTGTTTCTTGGGAGATTTTTGATGACTCTTTCAATTTCCTTAGTGGTTATAGGTCTGTTCAGGTTTTCTATTTCTTCCTGGTTCAATTTTGGTAGTTGATACATCTCTAGGCATGCACCCATTTCTTCCAGGTTATCTAATTTGCTGGCATAGAGTTGCTCATAATATGTTCTTATAATTGTTTGTATTTCTTTGGTGTTGGTTGTGATCTCTCCTCTTTCCTTCATGATTTTGTTGATTTGGGTCATTTCTCTTTTCTTCTTGATAAGTCTGGCCAGGGGTTTATCAATCTTGTTCATTCTTTCCAAGAACCAGCTCCTAGTTTCGTGGATCTGTTCTACTGTTCTTTTGGTTTCTAGTTCATTGATTTCTGCTCTGATCTTTATCATTTCTCTTCTCCTGCTGGGTTTAGGCTTTATTTGCTGTTCTTTCTCCAGCTCCTTTCGGTGTAGGGTCAGGTTGTGTATTTGAGACCTTTCTTGTTTCTTGAGAAAGGCTTGTATTGCTATATACTTTCCTCTCAGGACTGCCTTTGTTGTATCCCAAAGATTTGGAACCGTTGTGTTTTCATTTTCATTGGTTTCCATGAATTTTTTTAATTCTTCTTTAATTTCCTGGTTGACCCATTCATTCTTTAGTAGGATGCTCTTTAGCCTCCATGTATTTGAGTTCTTTCCGACTTTCCTCTTGTGGTTGAGTTCTAGTTTCAAAGCATTGTGGTCTGAAAATATGCAGGGAATGATCCCAATCTTTTGGTACCGATTGAGACCTGATTTGTGACCTGGGATGTGATCAGTTCTGGAGAATGTTCCATGGGCACTAGAGAAGAATGTGTATTCCTTTGCTTGGGGATGGAATGTTCTGAATATGTCTGTGAAGTCCATTTGGTCCAGTGTGTCATTTAAAGTCTTTATTTCCTTGTTGATCTTTGGCTTAGATGATCTGTCCATTTCAGTCAGGGCGGTGTTAAAGTCCCCCACTATGATTGTATTGTTGTCAATGTGTTTCTTTGCTTTTGTTATTAATTGCCTCACATAATTGGCTGCTCCCATGTTCGGGGCATAGATATTTACAATTGTTAGATCTTCTTGTTGGATAGACCCTTTAAGTAGGATATAGTGTCCTTCCTCATCTCTTATTACAGTCTTTGTTTTAAAATCTAGTTTGTCTGGTATACGGACTGCCACCCCAGCTTTCTTTTGGTGTCCATTAGCATGGTAAATGGTTTTCCACCCCCTCACTTTCAATGTGGGGGTGTCTTTGGGTCTAAAATGAGTCTCTTGCAGACAGCATATCGATGGGTCTTGTTTTTTTTTTTAATTTTTTTATTGTTATGTTAATCACCATATATTACATCATTAGTTTTTGGTGCAGTGTTCCATGATTCATTGTTTGTTCATAACACCCAGTGCTCCATGCCGAACGTGCCCTCCTCAATACCCATCACCAGGCTCACCCCTCCTCCTACCCCCCTCCCCTCTAGAACCCTCAGTTTGTTTCTCAGAGTCCATCATCTCTCATGGTTCGTCTCCCCCTCTGACATACTCCCCTTTTCTTCCTCTCCTGTTATCTTCTTCTTTTTCTTTTTTCTTAAAATATGTTGCGTTATTTGTTTCAGAAGTACAGAACTGTGATTCAACAGTCTTGCACAATTCACAGCGCTCACCGTAGCACATACCCTCCCCAATGTCTATCACCCAGCCACCCCATCCCTCCCACCCCCAACCACTCCAGTAACACTCAGTTTCTTTCCCGAGATGAAGAATTCCTCATATCAGTGAGGTCATATGATACATGTCTTTCTCGGATTGACTTATTTCACTCAGCATAACACCCTCCAGTTCCATCCACGTCGTTGCAAATGGCAAGATCTCATTCCTTTTGATGGCTGCATAATATTCCATTGTGTATATACACCACATCTTCTTTATCCATTCATCTGTCGATGGGCATCTTGGCTCTTTCCACCGTTTGGCTATGGTGGACATTGCTGCTATAAACATTGGGGTACACGTACCCCTTCGGGTCCCTACATTTGTATCTTTGTGGTAAATACCCAGTAGTGCAATTGCTGGATCGAACGGTAGCTCTAATTTCAACTGTTTGAGGAACCTCCATGCTGTTTCCCAGAGGGGTTGCACCAGCTTGCATTCCCACCAACAGTGTAGGAGGGTTCCCCTTTCTCCACATCCCCGCCAACATCTGTCGTTCCCTGACTTGTTAATTTCAGCCATTCTGACGGGTGTGAGGTGGTATCTCATGGAGGTTTTGATTTGGATTTCCCTGATGCCGAGCGATGTGGAGCACTTTTTCATGTGCCTGTTGGCCATTTGGATGTCTTCTTTGGAGAAATGTCTGTTCATGTCTTCTGCCCATTTCTTGATTGGATTATTTCTTCTTTGGGTGTTGAGTTTGATCAGTTCTTTATAGATTTTGGATACTAGCCCTTTATCTGATAGGTCATTTGCAAATATTTTCTCCCATTCTGTCGGTTGTCTTTTGGTTTTGTGGACTGTCTCTTTTGCTGTGCAAAAGCTTTTTATCTTGATGAAATCCCAAGAGTTCGTTTTTGCCCTGGCTTCCCGTGCCTTTGGCGATGTTTCTAGGAAGAAGTTGCTGCGGCTAAGGTCGAAAAGGTTGCTACCTGTGTTCTCCTTTAGGATTTTGATGGACTCCTGTCTCACGTTTAGGTCTTTCAACCGTTTGGAGTCTATTTTTGTGTGTGGTGTAAGGAAATGGTCCAGTTTCATTCTTCTGCATGTGGCTGTCCAATTTTCCCAACACCATTTGTTGAAGAGACTGTCTTTTTGCCATTGGACATTCTTTCCTGCTTTGTCAAAGATAAGTTGACCATAGAGTTGAGGGTCCATTTCTGGGCTCTCGATTCTGTTCCATTGATGTATGTGTCTGTTTTTGTGCCAGTACCATACTGTCTTGATGATGACAGCTTTGTCATAGAGCTGGAAGTCCGGAATTGTGATGCCGCCAGCTTTGCTTTTCTTTTTCAGGAGTCCTCTGGCTATTCTGGGTCTCTTCTGGTTCCATACAAATTTGAGGATTATTTCTTCCATTTCTTTGAGAAAAGTGGATGGTATTTTGATGGGGATTGCACTGAATGTGTAGATTGCTCTAGGTAGCATTGACATCTTCACAATGTTGATTCTCCCAATCCATGAGCACGGAACGTTGTTCCATTTCTTTGTGTCTTCTTCCATTTCTTTCATGAGTATTTCATAGTTCTCTGAGTACAGCTCCTTTGCCTCTTTGCTTAGATTTCTTCCTAGGGATCTAATGGTTTTGGGTGCAATTGTAAATGGGATCGACTCCTTGATTTGTCTCTCTTCTGTCTTGTTGTTGGTGTAGAGGAATGCCACCGATTTCTGTGCACTGATTTTGTATCCTGCTACTTTACTGAATTCCTGTATGAGTTCTAGCAGTTTTGGGGTGGAGTCTTTTGGGTTTTCCACATACAGTATCTTATCATCTGCAAAGAGTGAGAGGTTTGACTTCCTCTTTGCCGATTTGGATGCCTTTGATTTCTTTTTGTTGTCTGATTGCTGTGGCTAGGACTTCTAATACTACGTTGAATAGCACTGGTGAGAGTGGACATCCCTGCCGCGTTCCTGACTTTAGGGGAAAAGCTCTCGGCCTTTCCCCATTGAGAATGATATTCGCTGTAGGTTTTTCATAGATGGCTTTTATGATATTGAGGTATGTACCCTCTATCCCTATACTGTGAAGAGTTTGGATCAAGAAAGGATGTTGTACTTTGTCAAATGCTTTTTCTGCATCTATTGAGAGGATCATATGATTCTTGCTCTTTCTTTTGTTAATGTATTGTATCACGTTGATTGATTTGCGGATGTTGAACCAGCCTTGCAGCCCAGGAATAAATCCCACTTGGTCCTGGTGAATAATCCTTTTAATGTACTGTTGGAACCCATTGGCTAGTTTTTGTGTGTGTGTGTGTGTGAGAAATTTTGCTTCCATGTTCATCAAGGATATTGGTCTGTAATTCTCTTTTTTGATGGGGTCTTTGTCTGGTTTTGGGATCAAGGTAATGCTGGCCTCATAAAATGAGTTTGGAAGTTTCCCTTCCATTGCTATTTTTTGGAACAGTTTCAGGAGAATAGGTATTAATTCTTCTTGAAATGGCTGATAGAATTCCCCTGCGAAGCCATCTGGCCCTGGGCTTTTGTTTCTTGGGAGATTTTTGATGACTCTTTCAATTTCCTTAGTGGTTATAGGTCTGTTCAGGTTTTCTATTTCTTCCTGGTTCAATTTTGGTAGTTGATACATCTCTAGGCATGCACCCATTTCTTCCAGGTTATCTAATTTGCTGGCATAGAGTTGCTCATAATATGTTCTTATAATTGTTTGTATTTCTTTGGTGTTGGTTGTGATCTCTCCTCTTTCCTTCATGATTTTGTTGATTTGGGTCATTTCTCTTTTCTTCTTGATAAGTCTGGCCAGGGGTTTATCAATCTTGTTCATTCTTTCCAAGAACCAGCTCCTAGTTTCGTGGATCTGTTCTACTGTTCTTTTGGTTTCTAGTTCATTGATTTCTGCTCTGATCTTTATCATTTCTCTTCTCCTGCTGGGTTTAGGCTTTATTTGCTGTTCTTTCTCCAGCTCCTTTCGGTGTAGGGTCAGGTTGTGTATTTGAGACCTTTCTTGTTTCTTGAGAAAGGCTTGTATTGCTATATACTTTCCTCTCAGGACTGCCTTTGTTGTATCCCAAAGATTTGGAACCGTTGTGTTTTCATTTTCATTGGTTTCCATGAATTTTTTTAATTCTTCTTTAATTTCCTGGTTGACCCATTCATTCTTTAGTAGGATGCTCTTTAGCCTCCATGTATTTGAGTTCTTTCCGACTTTCCTCTTGTGGTTGAGTTCTAGTTTCAAAGCATTGTGGTCTGAAAATATGCAGGGAATGATCCCAATCTTTTGGTACCGATTGAGACCTGATTTGTGACCTGGGATGTGATCAGTTCTGGAGAATGTTCCATGGGCACTAGAGAAGAATGTGTATTCCTTTGCTTGGGGATGGAATGTTCTGAATATGTCTGTGAAGTCCATTTGGTCCAGTGTGTCATTTAAAGTCTTTATTTCCTTGTTGATCTTTGGCTTAGATGATCTGTCCATTTCAGTCAGGGCGGTGTTAAAGTCCCCCACTATGATTGTATTGTTGTCAATGTGTTTCTTTGCTTTTGTTATTAATTGCCTCACATAATTGGCTGCTCCCATGTTCGGGGCATAGATATTTACAATTGTTAGATCTTCTTGTTGGATAGACCCTTTAAGTAGGATATAGTGTCCTTCCTCATCTCTTATTACAGTCTTTGTTTTAAAATCTAGTTTGTCTGGTATACGGACTGCCACCCCAGCTTTCTTTTGGTGTCCATTAGCATGGTAAATGGTTTTCCACCCCCTCACTTTCAATGTGGGGGTGTCTTTGGGTCTAAAATGAGTCTCTTGCAGACAGCATATCGATGGGTCTTGTTTTTTTTTTTAATTTTTTATTGTTATGTTAATCACCATATATTACATCATTAGTTTTTGGTGCAGTGTTCCATGATTCATTGTTTGTTCATAACACCCAGTGCTCCATGCCGAACGTGCCCTCCTCAATACCCATCACCAGGCTCACCCCTCCTCCTACCCCCCTCCCCTCTAGAACCCTCAGTTTGTTTCTCAGAGTCCATCATCTCTCATGGTTCGTCTCCCCCTCTGACATACTCCCCTTTTCTTCCTCTCCTGTTATCTTCTTCTTTTTCTTTTTTCTTAAAATATGTTGCGTTATTTGTTTCAGAAGTACAGAACTGTGATTCAACAGTCTTGCACAATTCACAGCGCTCACCGTAGCACATACCCTCCCCAATGTCTATCACCCAGCCACCCCATCCCTCCCACCCCCAACCACTCCAGTAACACTCAGTTTCTTTCCCGAGATGAAGAATTCCTCATATCAGTGAGGTCATATGATACATGTCTTTCTCGGATTGACTTATTTCACTCAGCATAACACCCTCCAGTTCCATCCACGTCGTTGCAAATGGCAAGATCTCATTCCTTTTGATGGCTGCATAATATTCCATTGTGTATATACACCACATCTTCTTTATCCATTCATCTGTCGATGGGCATCTTGGCTCTTTCCACCGTTTGGCTATGGTGGACATTGCTGCTATAAACATTGGGGTACACGTACCCCTTCGGGTCCCTACATTTGTATCTTTGTGGTAAATACCCAGTAGTGCAATTGCTGGATCGAACGGTAGCTCTAATTTCAACTGTTTGAGGAACCTCCATGCTGTTTCCCAGAGGGGTTGCACCAGCTTGCATTCCCACCAACAGTGTAGGAGGGTTCCCCTTTCTCCACATCCCCGCCAACATCTGTCGTTCCCTGACTTGTTAATTTCAGCCATTCTGACGGGTGTGAGGTGGTATCTCATGGAGGTTTTGATTTGGATTTCCCTGATGCCGAGCGATGTGGAGCACTTTTTCATGTGCCTGTTGGCCATTTGGATGTCTTCTTTGGAGAAATGTCTGTTCATGTCTTCTGCCCATTTCTTGATTGGATTATTTCTTCTTTGGGTGTTGAGTTTGATCAGTTCTTTATAGATTTTGGATACTAGCCCTTTATCTGATAGGTCATTTGCAAATATTTTCTCCCATTCTGTCGGTTGTCTTTTGGTTTTGTGGACTGTCTCTTTTGCTGTGCAAAAGCTTTTTATCTTGATGAAATCCCAAGAGTTCGTTTTTGCCCTGGCTTCCCGTGCCTTTGGCGATGTTTCTAGGAAGAAGTTGCTGCGGCTAAGGTCGAAAAGGTTGCTACCTGTGTTCTCCTTTAGGATTTTGATGGACTCCTGTCTCACGTTTAGGTCTTTCAACCGTTTGGAGTCTATTTTTGTGTGTGGTGTAAGGAAATGGTCCAGTTTCATTCTTCTGCATGTGGCTGTCCAATTTTCCCAACACCATTTGTTGAAGAGACTGTCTTTTTGCCATTGGACATTCTTTCCTGCTTTGTCAAAGATAAGTTGACCATAGAGTTGAGGGTCCATTTCTGGGCTCTCGATTCTGTTCCATTGATCTATGTGTCTGTTTTTGTGCCAGTACCATACTGTCTTGATGATGACAGCTTTGTCATAGAGCTGGAAGTCCGGAATTGTGATGCCGCCAGCTTTGCTTTTCTTTTTCAGGAGTCCTCTGGCTATTCTGGGTCTCTTCTGGTTCCATACAAATTTGAGGATTATTTCTTCCATTTCTTTGAGAAAAGTGGATGGTATTTTGATGGGGATTGCACTGAATGTGTAGATTGCTCTAGGTAGCATTGACATCTTCACAATGTTGATTCTCCCAATCCATGAGCACGGAACGTTGTTCCATTTCTTTGTGTCTTCTTCCATTTCTTTCATGAGTATTTCATAGTTCTCTGAGTACAGCTCCTTTGCCTCTTTGCTTAGATTTCTTCCTAGGGATCTAATGGTTTTGGGTGCAATTGTAAATGGGATCGACTCCTTGATTTGTCTCTCTTCTGTCTTGTTGTTGGTGTAGAGGAATGCCACCGATTTCTGTGCACTGATTTTGTATCCTGCTACTTTACTGAATTCCTGTATGAGTTCTAGCAGTTTTGGGGTGGAGTCTTTTGGGTTTTCCACATACAGTATCTTATCATCTGCAAAGAGTGAGAGGTTTGACTTCCTCTTTGCCGATTTGGATGCCTTTGATTTCTTTTTGTTGTCTGATTGCTGTGGCTAGGACTTCTAATACTACGTTGAATAGCACTGGTGAGAGTGGACATCCCTGCCGCGTTCCTGACTTTAGGGGAAAAGCTCTCGGCCTTTCCCCATTGAGAATGATATTCGCTGTAGGTTTTTCATAGATGGCTTTTATGATATTGAGGTATGTACCCTCTATCCCTATACTGTGAAGAGTTTGGATCAAGAAAGGATGTTGTACTTTGTCAAATGCTTTTTCTGCATCTATTGAGAGGATCATATGATTCTTGCTCTTTCTTTTGTTAATGTATTGTATCACGTTGATTGATTTGCGGATGTTGAACCAGCCTTGCAGCCCAGGAATAAATCCCACTTGGTCCTGGTGAATAATCCTTTTAATGTACTGTTGGAACCCATTGGCTAGTTTTTGTGTGTGTGTGTGTGTGAGAAATTTTGCTTCCATGTTCATCAAGGATATTGGTCTGTAATTCTCTTTTTTGATGGGGTCTTTGTCTGGTTTTGGGATCAAGGTAATGCTGGCCTCATAAAATGAGTTTGGAAGTTTCCCTTCCATTGCTATTTTTTGGAACAGTTTCAGGAGAATAGGTATTAATTCTTCTTGAAATGGCTGATAGAATTCCCCTGCGAAGCCATCTGGCCCTGGGCTTTTGTTTCTTGGGAGATTTTTGATGACTCTTTCAATTTCCTTAGTGGTTATAGGTCTGTTCAGGTTTTCTATTTCTTCCTGGTTCAATTTTGGTAGTTGATACATCTCTAGGCATGCACCCATTTCTTCCAGGTTATCTAATTTGCTGGCATAGAGTTGCTCATAATATGTTCTTATAATTGTTTGTATTTCTTTGGTGTTGGTTGTGATCTCTCCTCTTTCCTTCATGATTTTGTTGATTTGGGTCATTTCTCTTTTCTTCTTGATAAGTCTGGCCAGGGGTTTATCAATCTTGTTCATTCTTTCCAAGAACCAGCTCCTAGTTTCGTGGATCTGTTCTACTGTTCTTTTGGTTTCTAGTTCATTGATTTCTGCTCTGATCTTTATCATTTCTCTTCTCCTGCTGGGTTTAGGCTTTATTTGCTGTTCTTTCTCCAGCTCCTTTCGGTGTAGGGTCAGGTTGTGTATTTGAGACCTTTCTTGTTTCTTGAGAAAGGCTTGTATTGCTATATACTTTCCTCTCAGGACTGCCTTTGTTGTATCCCAAAGATTTGGAACCGTTGTGTTTTCATTTTCATTGGTTTCCATGAATTTTTTTAATTCTTCTTTAATTTCCTGGTTGACCCATTCATTCTTTAGTAGGATGCTCTTTAGCCTCCATGTATTTGAGTTCTTTCCGACTTTCCTCTTGTGGTTGAGTTCTAGTTTCAAAGCATTGTGGTCTGAAAATATGCAGGGAATGATCCCAATCTTTTGGTACCGATTGAGACCTGATTTGTGACCTGGGATGTGATCAGTTCTGGAGAATGTTCCATGGGCACTAGAGAAGAATGTGTATTCCTTTGCTTGGGGATGGAATGTTCTGAATATGTCTGTGAAGTCCATTTGGTCCAGTGTGTCATTTAAAGTCTTTATTTCCTTGTTGATCTTTGGCTTAGATGATCTGTCCATTTCAGTCAGGGCGGTGTTAAAGTCCCCCACTATGATTGTATTGTTGTCAATGTGTTTCTTTGCTTTTGTTATTAATTGCCTCACATAGTTGGCTGCTCCCATGTTCGGGGCATAGATATTTACAATTGTTAGATCTTCTTGTTGGATAGACCCTTTAAGTAGGATATAGTGTCCTTCCTCATCTCTTATTACAGTCTTTGTTTTAAAATCTAGTTTGTCTGGTATACGGACTGCCACCCCAGCTTTCTTTTGGTGTCCATTAGCATGGTAAATGGTTTTCCACCCCCTCACTTTCAATGTGGGGGTGTCTTTGGGTCTAAAATGAGTCTCTTGCAGACAGCATATCGATGGGTCTTGTTTTTTTTTTTTAATTTTTTATTGTTATGTTAATCACCATATATTACATCATTAGTTTTTGGTGCAGTGTTCCATGATTCATTGTTTGTTCATAACACCCAGTGCTCCATGCCGAACGTGCCCTCCTCAATACCCATCACCAGGCTCACCCCTCCTCCTACCCCCCTCCCCTCTAGAACCCTCAGTTTGTTTCTCAGAGTCCATCATCTCTCATGGTTCGTCTCCCCCTCTGACATACTCCCCTTTTCTTCCTCTCCTGTTATCTTCTTCTTTTTCTTTTTTCTTAAAATATGTTGCGTTATTTGTTTCAGAAGTACAGAACTGTGATTCAACAGTCTTGCACAATTCACAGCGCTCACCGTAGCACATACCCTCCCCAATGTCTATCACCCAGCCACCCCATCCCTCCCACCCCCAACCACTCCAGTAACACTCAGTTTCTTTCCCGAGATGAAGAATTCCTCATATCAGTGAGGTCATATGATACATGTCTTTCTCGGATTGACTTATTTCACTCAGCATAACACCCTCCAGTTCCATCCACGTCGTTGCAAATGGCAAGATCTCATTCCTTTTGATGGCTGCATAATATTCCATTGTGTATATACACCACATCTTCTTTATCCATTCATCTGTCGATGGGCATCTTGGCTCTTTCCACCGTTTGGCTATGGTGGACATTGCTGCTATAAACATTGGGGTACACGTACCCCTTCGGGTCCCTACATTTGTATCTTTGTGGTAAATACCCAGTAGTGCAATTGCTGGATCGAACGGTAGCTCTAATTTCAACTGTTTGAGGAACCTCCATGCTGTTTCCCAGAGGGGTTGCACCAGCTTGCATTCCCACCAACAGTGTAGGAGGGTTCCCCTTTCTCCACATCCCCGCCAACATCTGTCGTTCCCTGACTTGTTAATTTCAGCCATTCTGACGGGTGTGAGGTGGTATCTCATGGAGGTTTTGATTTGGATTTCCCTGATGCCGAGCGATGTGGAGCACTTTTTCATGTGCCTGTTGGCCATTTGGATGTCTTCTTTGGAGAAATGTCTGTTCATGTCTTCTGCCCATTTCTTGATTGGATTATTTCTTCTTTGGGTGTTGAGTTTGATCAGTTCTTTATAGATTTTGGATACTAGCCCTTTATCTGATAGGTCATTTGCAAATATTTTCTCCCATTCTGTCGGTTGTCTTTTGGTTTTGTGGACTGTCTCTTTTGCTGTGCAAAAGCTTTTTATCTTGATGAAATCCCAAGAGTTCGTTTTTGCCCTGGCTTCCCGTGCCTTTGGCGATGTTTCTAGGAAGAAGTTGCTGCGGCTAAGGTCGAAAAGGTTGCTACCTGTGTTCTCCTTTAGGATTTTGATGGACTCCTGTCTCACGTTTAGGTCTTTCAACCGTTTGGAGTCTATTTTTGTGTGTGGTGTAAGGAAATGGTCCAGTTTCATTCTTCTGCATGTGGCTGTCCAATTTTCCCAACACCATTTGTTGAAGAGACTGTCTTTTTGCCATTGGACATTCTTTCCTGCTTTGTCAAAGATAAGTTGACCATAGAGTTGAGGGTCCATTTCTGGGCTCTCGATTCTGTTCCATTGATGTATGTGTCTGTTTTTGTGCCAGTACCATACTGTCTTGATGATGACAGCTTTGTCATAGAGCTGGAAGTCCGGAATTGTGATGCCGCCAGCTTTGCTTTTCTTTTTCAGGAGTCCTCTGGCTATTCTGGGTCTCTTCTGGTTCCATACAAATTTGAGGATTATTTCTTCCATTTCTTTGAGAAAAGTGGATGGTATTTTGATGGGGATTGCACTGAATGTGTAGATTGCTCTAGGTAGCATTGACATCTTCACAATGTTGATTCTCCCAATCCATGAGCACGGAACGTTGTTCCATTTCTTTGTGTCTTCTTCCATTTCTTTCATGAGTATTTCATAGTTCTCTGAGTACAGCTCCTTTGCCTCTTTGCTTAGATTTCTTCCTAGGGATCTAATGGTTTTGGGTGCAATTGTAAATGGGATCGACTCCTTGATTTGTCTCTCTTCTGTCTTGTTGTTGGTGTAGAGGAATGCCACCGATTTCTGTGCACTGATTTTGTATCCTGCTACTTTACTGAATTCCTGTATGAGTTCTAGCAGTTTTGGGGTGGAGTCTTTTGGGTTTTCCACATACAGTATCTTATCATCTGCAAAGAGTGAGAGGTTTGACTTCCTCTTTGCCGATTTGGATGCCTTTGATTTCTTTTTGTTGTCTGATTGCTGTGGCTAGGACTTCTAATACTACGTTGAATAGCACTGGTGAGAGTGGACATCCCTGCCGCGTTCCTGACTTTAGGGGAAAAGCTCTCGGCCTTTCCCCATTGAGAATGATATTCGCTGTAGGTTTTTCATAGATGGCTTTTATGATATTGAGGTATGTACCCTCTATCCCTATACTGTGAAGAGTTTGGATCAAGAAAGGATGTTGTACTTTGTCAAATGCTTTTTCTGCATCTATTGAGAGGATCATATGATTCTTGCTCTTTCTTTTGTTAATGTATTGTATCACGTTGATTGATTTGCGGATGTTGAACCAGCCTTGCAGCCCAGGAATAAATCCCACTTGGTCCTGGTGAATAATCCTTTTAATGTACTGTTGGAACCCATTGGCTAGTTTTTGTGTGTGTGTGTGTGTGAGAAATTTTGCTTCCATGTTCATCAAGGATATTGGTCTGTAATTCTCTTTTTTGATGGGGTCTTTGTCTGGTTTTGGGATCAAGGTAATGCTGGCCTCATAAAATGAGTTTGGAAGTTTCCCTTCCATTGCTATTTTTTGGAACAGTTTCAGGAGAATAGGTATTAATTCTTCTTGAAATGGCTGATAGAATTCCCCTGCGAAGCCATCTGGCCCTGGGCTTTTGTTTCTTGGGAGATTTTTGATGACTCTTTCAATTTCCTTAGTGGTTATAGGTCTGTTCAGGTTTTCTATTTCTTCCTGGTTCAATTTTGGTAGTTGATACATCTCTAGGCATGCACCCATTTCTTCCAGGTTATCTAATTTGCTGGCATAGAGTTGCTCATAATATGTTCTTATAATTGTTTGTATTTCTTTGGTGTTGGTTGTGATCTCTCCTCTTTCCTTCATGATTTTGTTGATTTGGGTCATTTCTCTTTTCTTCTTGATAAGTCTGGCCAGGGGTTTATCAATCTTGTTCATTCTTTCCAAGAACCAGCTCCTAGTTTCGTGGATCTGTTCTACTGTTCTTTTGGTTTCTAGTTCATTGATTTCTGCTCTGATCTTTATCATTTCTCTTCTCCTGCTGGGTTTAGGCTTTATTTGCTGTTCTTTCTCCAGCTCCTTTCGGTGTAGGGTCAGGTTGTGTATTTGAGACCTTTCTTGTTTCTTGAGAAAGGCTTGTATTGCTATATACTTTCCTCTCAGGACTGCCTTTGTTGTATCCCAAAGATTTGGAACCGTTGTGTTTTCATTTTCATTGGTTTCCATGAATTTTTTTAATTCTTCTTTAATTTCCTGGTTGACCCATTCATTCTTTAGTAGGATGCTCTTTAGCCTCCATGTATTTGAGTTCTTTCCGACTTTCCTCTTGTGGTTGAGTTCTAGTTTCAAAGCATTGTGGTCTGAAAATATGCAGGGAATGATCCCAATCTTTTGGTACCGATTGAGACCTGATTTGTGACCTGGGATGTGATCAGTTCTGGAGAATGTTCCATGGGCACTAGAGAAGAATGTGTATTCCTTTGCTTGGGGATGGAATGTTCTGAATATGTCTGTGAAGTCCATTTGGTCCAGTGTGTCATTTAAAGTCTTTATTTCCTTGTTGATCTTTGGCTTAGATGATCTGTCCATTTCAGTCAGGGCGGTGTTAAAGTCCCCCACTATGATTGTATTGTTGTCAATGTGTTTCTTTGCTTTTGTTATTAATTGCCTCACATAGTTGGCTGCTCCCATGTTCGGGGCATAGATATTTACAATTGTTAGATCTTCTTGTTGGATAGACCCTTTAAGTAGGATATAGTGTCCTTCCTCATCTCTTATTACAGTCTTTGTTTTAAAATCTAGTTTGTCTGGTATACGGACTGCCACCCCAGCTTTCTTTTGGTGTCCATTAGCATGGTAAATGGTTTTCCACCCCCTCACTTTCAATGTGGGGGTGTCTTTGGGTCTAAAATGAGTCTCTTGCAGACAGCATATCGATGGGTCTTGTTTTTTTTTTTTAATTTTTTATTGTTATGTTAATCACCATATATTACATCATTAGTTTTTGGTGCAGTGTTCCATGATTCATTGTTTGTTCATAACACCCAGTGCTCCATGCCGAACGTGCCCTCCTCAATACCCATCACCAGGCTCACCCCTCCTCCTACCCCCCTCCCCTCTAGAACCCTCAGTTTGTTTCTCAGAGTCCATCATCTCTCATGGTTCGTCTCCCCCTCTGACATACTCCCCTTTTCTTCCTCTCCTGTTATCTTCTTCTTTTTCTTTTTTCTTAAAATATGTTGCGTTATTTGTTTCAGAAGTACAGAACTGTGATTCAACAGTCTTGCACAATTCACAGCGCTCACCGTAGCACATACCCTCCCCAATGTCTATCACCCAGCCACCCCATCCCTCCCACCCCCAACCACTCCAGTAACACTCAGTTTCTTTCCCGAGATGAAGAATTCCTCATATCAGTGAGGTCATATGATACATGTCTTTCTCGGATTGACTTATTTCACTCAGCATAACACCCTCCAGTTCCATCCACGTCGTTGCAAATGGCAAGATCTCATTCCTTTTGATGGCTGCATAATATTCCATTGTGTATATACACCACATCTTCTTTATCCATTCATCTGTCGATGGGCATCTTGGCTCTTTCCACCGTTTGGCTATGGTGGACATTGCTGCTATAAACATTGGGGTACACGTACCCCTTCGGGTCCCTACATTTGTATCTTTGTGGTAAATACCCAGTAGTGCAATTGCTGGATCGAACGGTAGCTCTAATTTCAACTGTTTGAGGAACCTCCATGCTGTTTCCCAGAGGGGTTGCACCAGCTTGCATTCCCACCAACAGTGTAGGAGGGTTCCCCTTTCTCCACATCCCCGCCAACATCTGTCGTTCCCTGACTTGTTAATTTCAGCCATTCTGACGGGTGTGAGGTGGTATCTCATGGAGGTTTTGATTTGGATTTCCCTGATGCCGAGCGATGTGGAGCACTTTTTCATGTGCCTGTTGGCCATTTGGATGTCTTCTTTGGAGAAATGTCTGTTCATGTCTTCTGCCCATTTCTTGATTGGATTATTTCTTCTTTGGGTGTTGAGTTTGATCAGTTCTTTATAGATTTTGGATACTAGCCCTTTATCTGATAGGTCATTTGCAAATATTTTCTCCCATTCTGTCGGTTGTCTTTTGGTTTTGTGGACTGTCTCTTTTGCTGTGCAAAAGCTTTTTATCTTGATGAAATCCCAAGAGTTCGTTTTTGCCCTGGCTTCCCGTGCCTTTGGCGATGTTTCTAGGAAGAAGTTGCTGCGGCTAAGGTCGAAAAGGTTGCTACCTGTGTTCTCCTTTAGGATTTTGATGGACTCCTGTCTCACGTTTAGGTCTTTCAACCGTTTGGAGTCTATTTTTGTGTGTGGTGTAAGGAAATGGTCCAGTTTCATTCTTCTGCATGTGGCTGTCCAATTTT
>NW_028275126.1:0-41304 GCF_037043125.1 Eumetopias jubatus | reverse complement strand
GGATGTTCCTAATTCTTCCTCATCCCACACTTGCTCATTCCTCCCCCATGACACACCCAATCTGGTAAAGGAAGCTAAATCATTCTAATAACAAACCAGGAGCCGGAAATCAAGCAATTCAAGATTAAGGAGGCTCCCAGTCATCTCGTGGTCCCGGCAGCTCGGGGACCCACACTCCATCCCATTTCCCAATCTCCCCCACTCCTAAGTGCCAGAGCACCCATCTGAAGAGTCCCAGAGAGGTTGGCTGCTTGCCAGGGAAAGAGCCCGGAGGGCAGGCATGGGTGGAGGGGCGGCCTCCCCGCATCCCTAGCCCAGGCACCACGCCCACCTTGTTATCTCCCAGAGACCACTGGCCGTAGTGCTCCATCTCCTCCACCAGCTCGTCACAGGCCGCCTCCGTGAAGATGGGGAACCAGTAGACGTCTGGGCAAGGCTGGGGAGGGCGGGGACTCAGTCACAGGGGTCCAGAGGGGCCCCGCAGCACCTTCCCCCACCTCCACAGCCCTCTGCGGCAGCCACCACAGGCAAGGCCCCTCATGCAGCCCAGGCCCTTCCCCACGCCCTGGTCTGCGAGCCGCAAAAAGGGGAAGGAAGCAGAGCTCAGTGCTGGCCCTTCTCAGCCAAGGGCTCCCGGTGCAGGGCCAGGAAAGGAATGTGCACAGTTTCTCGCTACTGGCCCCTGGTCCCCAGCTGAGACCAAATTCGGGGATGTTCTTCCTCTTTCTCGCCTGGGCCTGGGCCGGAGGAGAAACCCAAGGTCCCAAGGCCCCTGCAGACTCCAGCCGGGAAGCGACAACAGGAGGAGGGGCCATCCTACCACCCACTCCCTCACCCAGGCGCTGCTGGGGCCCAGAAAGGTGCCTCCCCACCTCCCTTGGGGCAGCTAGTTTCCTCCCTCTGTCCTTCATCCCCGACAGCAGGTGCAGGGTGTACATCCAGCACCTTTGTTCCCAGAGATGCCCAGTCCTTACCATCTCTACCAGCTTCCCTGCCAAGGCCTTGGTGTAGTTCTCGTGGATGTACTTCTCCTTCCAGTCCTGGGGGGTAGGTGGGGGGGGGGGCACGCAGGCGGGGTCCTCAGGCCTGGCCTGGGCCAGCTGGGCTCACCCCTTGCCCAACTCCACAGGACGCTCCAAGAGGGGGTTCCTCCCCCAGTTCCTCCCCCGTGCAATGTGGGTGAACGTGTGCCTGCAGGGGCTGGTGTCCGCGTGTGTACCTGCATGTGTGTGCAGGTGCGTGCATGTGCGTGCATGTGTGTGTACAGGTGTGTGCGTGGACCCACGTCAGCCACAGGCTCACAATGTCTAGGAACATTTCAGCACTCTCTCCTCCTCTGATCTTCACGACACCCTCAGAAGTGAGTGAGACTGGGATAGTATACCCATTTTAGAGCTAAGAGAACTGAGGCCCCAAAGACAGGCTCAACCGATGGTCCACCAAGGGAGGCCTGACTCCTGGTCCCTCCTCCTCCACTAGATGGCGCTGCCTCTCAAGAGCCCTGCCCTGCCCAACTGGGTCCCTGGGGTGGGGGAAGGCAGGTGGCCTACGGGGCCCGACCCCTCCTCAGGCTGAACCCGCAGGCTCACTGGAGTCCCTTCTTCTCCCTCCCCTGCCCATCCAGCCAGGGCCTCACCTCGGGGTTGCTGAACACCTCCCAGAGGTCATTGTGGAGGTGGCTGGTCTGGTAGCTGTCCAGGGAGAGCAGGTGGCCAAAGGTGTGCCGGTTGGTCAGGAACATGAACACATCCTAGGGAGAACAGGCCGGATGGAAGAGACTCCCACCCCGACCCCCACAGTCCCATGCACGGCCCAGGAGAGGCACGGCTGCAGCCTCCTCTGCCCATTAAGTTGGAGATCAGGGAACCAAGTGTGGGTCACCCCACCTCATCTCCCCAGCACCCAGCCCAGGCCTGACATGGGATACAACCAAGGAGGGCTTCCTGGAGGACCGAATGGGAATGAAAGAACAAATGCGTAAAAGCAAAGGATGGTGTCCGGTCCTGAAGTCTTGGGCATGGGGAAAACGTCATCGTGCTGTCGCTTTAAAAAAAAATAACCACAAAAACATATTGGGTGGCGTGCAGGGGTATGGTAAGGGTGTCTCTCGGGCACGTGACTTGGGAGTATATTTAGGTGGAAACTTTGGGGTTTTTGGCTCTATTGAAAATGTACATAAAATAGAGGGGTGCGGAAACCGGGTCCACTAACATGATCCCCACAGACCCCAAGGACCAGGCCTCACGCCTGGTGCCCCAAGTGCCCCCCACCAGGCCCTGGCATCTCAGAAGCTCCAGGGCGTAAGGTGGCAGATAGAGACCACCTTCTCCACCAATAGGGCCTCCTCTGACTGCCCAGCCCAGGCCGACCTGCTGCCGGATATTGGCACAGAAGGCCATGTCGGGGTCCAGCTTGCTGTGGTGGAACAGGTCTGTCTGCTGCAGCTCGGCCCGCAGGGCACTGCCCTTGATCAGGTAGACGTTCGAGATGTAGGGCACGTTCCAGACACCCCTAAGGGTGAGAGAGGAGGATGGAGGGGGCCGCAGGCCCGTCACAGGCTGGGGGGCTGGGGCCCCGGGCGAGGGGAAGTCACAGGCTGGGAGGGCACAACAGGGCTGACTTGGGCCCACGGGGGCAGGAGAATTGTCAGGAAGTCCTTCCATGTGTTTAACTGCAGTCGTCCTTGCTTTGGGTCCAGCAGCAGTTTGAGGGCTTCGAGGATAGTACCACGGGGGGGGAGACAGAGGAGGGGGTTCCCACCCCGCAGGTACTCACACACGCCGGCCCTGCACAATGTCCACATAGTCCTCAGAGCGGGCGTAGTAACCATCTGTGCTCAGCGCGCCCCAGAAGTTCGACCACAGCCTCCCATGGCGGGTCATCAAGGGGGCAAGGACGTTCCTGAGGAAGGGAGCACCTCAGTGGGAATCCCTCGGCCCACAGGGAGCCTGGGGCAGATCTAGCTGGGTGTGGGGAAGGGGAGGGTGGCGACCTTTCCACCCGCAAGCACCCCCTGGGGGAGGGCCTGGAGCGGGGGAGGGGGGGCTGGCCCACCTGGGGTCCCCACCCCCTCCAACGGGGCAGCCAGGGGCAGAGGGTGGGAGGAGGGAACATCCTGGACCGAGCCGAGGCTGCCAGGCTGGGGCAGGCACAGGGTAGGAGGGGAGGCCGAGGGAGAGGTGGACAAGGAAGGCACGGCAGGGCGGGCCCGGAGTGGGAGCCGGGGCTCGGAGGGCCTGGCGGCCGACTGCTGCCGCCCACCCACAGCCTCACTTGTTCTGCTCGATCAGTAGGCGCAGGGTTTTAGGCTCAGTCAGGGCCACGTCGGCGTCCACGCTGAAGTAGTAGGTACAGCTACGGTCCTGCCGGCACAGGTCCCTACAGGTTGGGGACCTGGGCTCAGCGGGGGTGGGGCTCTGGCGCCATCCTCTCCTCACCCAGGGTCCCGGAGTGCCCTGCAGCTGTTGCTCTCCAGGCCTGTCCCCATCCATGACCACAGGGAACCAGCCAAGGGTGTTTAAAGGGGTCAGGCCAGCCCCGGTGCAGGTTGGAACCCAGACCCTGGGCTACTATACTAGCCTCTCAAGGTGAACACCCAGAGCTCACTCAGCAACTGGTGTCAGGTGCCCTGAAAACCCCCGTACTGGGGAAAGCATGGCCCCCTGACAGGTTCCTACACTGCCCGGGGCTAGGGGGGTAAACCGGTTCTGCCCTTCCGAAGCGCAGTTTGGTGACCTGGCTGGAAAGCCTTACAAAGGTATGCTCTTTTTGTTTATCTGGCCCAGGGCTCAGCAAACTGGAGTGCACGGTCCGGATCCAGCCCCCTGCCTGGTATCGCACAGCTCATGAGCTAAAGACTGTCTTGCAGTTTTAAATGGCTGGGGGAAAAATTTTTCTTAAAGTGACATAAAAACCATATGAAATTCAAATTTCAGGGTCCATAAACAAAATTCTGGGGGCGCCTGGGTGGCTCAGTCGTTAAGCGTCTGCCTTCGGCTCAGGCCATGATCCCAGGGTCCTGGGATCGAGCCCCGCATCGGGCTCCCTGCTCGGCGGGAGGCTTGCTTCTCCCTCTCCCACTCCCCCTGCTTGTGTTCCCTCTCTCTGTCAAATGCATAAATAAAATAAAATAAAATTCTGTTAGAGCACAGTCACATCTGTCATGCTACACCACAGAGCCGACGCACACGGAGTTACTACCTAGTCCTTTACAGGAAAGTTCACCAGCCTCGGATCTGAACTAATTCTTCCACGGTCAACACAGATGACTTGTTTGTTTGTTTGAATAATAAGGGAAAAATCAGAGATGGTCTCTGTCAGCATTTATCTACTTCTGGCCCTCCAGTTCTTCCTCTTTCTCTGATTTCCTTCCTGCACCCAAATGACACTGCTCAGCCCCACCCAGGAGCCCCCAGGTGGGCAGGGCAGAGAGCATTTCCCCATTTGACAGATGGGGACGCTGAGGCTCAGACAGGGGCAGGAACTTGCTGGAGAACACACACAGCATCTGGCCTGATGCTCCTGACACCCTGGGACCAGCCCCCGCCCCCGCCCCGCCCACGACCGTCAGCAGAGACACCATGGTGCAGTGGCCCCCAACTCACGCGCCCACGTTCCTGGCGTCAGCATTGGCCACCCGAACCTCGGGGCCCACCAGTTTCACGGACTGGTACTCGCCGCCGTGCTCTGTCAGGAACTGCTCCACCTGAGCCTTATGGTGTTGCTCCTAGGGGTGGGGGAAGGGAGGGTGAGGAGGCGGACACAGGCTCCACCCCCCAGGACCGGAGCACCCTCTGGGACTGCATCCACTCCCCTTCAGTCCCCACACACTGCTGGCCGTTGGCTCTCCGACCTCCAGGCCTTTGCCCATGCCAGGCCTCCTGCCTGGAGTGCCCTTCCCCAGCCATCCTTGAGCATCCTCCCTGGACCAGGCCAGGCCCACTGGCCTCTTAAAGAGCCTGTCTCTAGGACAGCACCCCCCGACCCCACAGGCCCCATATCCAGAGTCATTTATTCTCGTCTGGAGTGTGGCCCAGGGATCTGCTTCGTTGCAAAACGCTCCAGGTGATCCTTGGGCCACACTTGGAAAAACAACAGTCCACACCCGGGCCCCTTGCCTGGGGAAGTAGAAAGAGCGGGAACTCTAGAAGCAAACCCAGGATTTCGAGCGAAGCCCGGCTCTGCTACACTCAGCTGCGTGACCTCTGACCAGCCACTTCCCCCGACTCAGCTCTGGTGCCCTCCCTTGTAAAATGGGAAGGTGACTGTGCCTCCCTCACGGGGTCACTGTCAGGAGCCAACAAGACAGACGGAGCACACAGAAGGACCCCAAAGAAGGCCTGTGAGTGCTCTCTTCTTTCACGCCCAGTCACAGAGTCGGAATTCATGGTTGTGCCATTTCACGTCTCCAGGGAAGCCGGGAGCCTCCCAAGGGCCAGGCCCACACCCTTCTCCTGTTTCCATGTGGCACAGCTAAATGAATGTCTGTGGCCCAGGCAGAGCTGGGTGTGGGGCCCCGGGCATGGGGTGTAGACTGTCGGGGCTGAGACGTCTCAGAAAGGGGTGACACTGGATGGGGCAGTTAAGAGGACATGAAGACAAGGAGCCTGGACAACAGGGAGGACCGGAGAGTCTATCTGGCACCCCAATTATGGAAACTGGGATAAGCAAAAGCAGAGCTGAGACTTTGTCCAGCTAAGGAGAGGAGAGGGAAGGAGCCGGGAATCCTGAGCCCGGGCCTGCTCCCCACAAAGCAGCAGGCCTCAGGGCTCTCCCCGATTCCCCAGAAGGTACGCAGGGGTGTGAAAACCCATTTGTCACCGAATCAAATCAGGAGGGCCTGAATGAGACAGGGAGGGAAACCACGCCGATGCTGACAGCGAGGAGCGCCTATCATGTGCCTCCCCCATGGCAGGCGCCCCTGCATCCCACGTGCCCACTTGTTGAACCCTTGTAGCAAATCCCCGTGGTCGGCACTCTTCTCTCCCGATTTAAGAGAGGAGAAAACTGAAGCACAGAAAGGTTGAGGAATGTACCCAAGGTCACACCTCTACCCAGCCGGTCCGCCTTTACCCCAGCCACACGGCAACCCCACCAAGGGCCTGCTACTCACGTGGTTGTGAATGAAAAGCCGCATCTGTTTCCGGGGGTAGCGGAGACGAAGAAGCCGCTGGAAGAACAGCGATAGGAACGGCGTGGGCTGTTCGATGAACACGCCGACCAGGACTGTGGGCAGAGCTTCATCCTGCATCGGGAGGGGGGCAGCGTGAGGGGCTGGCAATGTCCAGCCACCGGGCCACTGCTGAGCCCGTAGGGTGGCCTGAGGGACCCAGAGCCGGAGGCAGAGGTGTGCAGACTTAGCAGGAAAGGGGCCTGGGCCACGCAGCTCCAAGCAGTGTGTGCAGGCAGGCAGAAGCAGGGACCGGCGTGGAAGCAGAAGGAAGCCGGAGGAGGAGGTCCCAGCTGGGCAGAGTGAGCCTAGACTTGGAGCCAGGACCAGCTGATGGCCTGCTGTCAGACAGCCTGGCTGGCATGGGTTTGAAGTGAGCTATAAATGAGGAGTAAGGTCCGTGAGATGAGGGGGCTGTAGGAGGACTCAGGCTGAAGGAACCAGAACTTTGGCATGGCTGGGGGCGGGGTGTGAGCTGGAGCCATGTGTAATCTGAGAAGGCTTCCAGGAGGAGGTGCCTGGGTGAAGAGGAAGATGGAACCCCAGACAGAAAGGTGATCCCTTTACCTCCCACCAAAGACAATAGTCTCTTCCACCCCATCCAAGGAGACCGAGCCCCTCACAACCGGCGGCTGTACCCCAATGCCCCTGAGGCTACGCAGGCCCTCGTCACACACAGCGCAGCCCGTCTCGAAGGTCCAGAAGCGTGGGATGTAGTTGCCCAGGTAGTTCAGCTGCAGCTGTAGGAAAACGTGCGGTCTGAGACATGGGGTCTGAGATGTGGGGTCTGGGCCAGGCCCACCCATCTGTAACCACTGAGTCACACCTCCATCGGCCCCTGGGGTACCCACACCCCAGCCCTCTAATGGGGCAGGAATGTGACTTTATTTGGGGCAGGTTTTGGAGAGAATGTTCTGTCCCTCCGGAGATCTCCAAAGCTGCTCTGAGGGCAGAGGGAGGGCTTGGCATTCTGCCGTACCTTCACCTCTGGATCTGCCAGGAGCTTGTAAAATGCAGCTTGCTGGCCAGGCCCCTACCCCAGAGAGTCCCACTAGAGCAGCTCTGGAGCGGGGTCAGGAAATCTGCTTTCACACTCGCCCTGTTCTCTCCCGGCCACGTGACTCCGACACAGTGGAGGGGGGGGGCGGAGCGGAGGGGGTCGAGGACCACACTTGAAGCAGTGTGCTGTAAGCCAGGGCTGGTTCCCCAGGGCCCATGAGGTCTGGCCTGCACCCCAGCTCCTTCTGAGCCCCAGGAGCACAGGAACCAGTCTGTCCCGCTCAAGACTGACTCTGCCTTGTATCCCAGTGCAAACACTCAGTAAATGTTTGTTGCACGAAGAAACAAGTCTGCCCTGGGATGACGGGATGCAGATGACTCAGGTGGCCCAGCTGAGGCCCTGATGGGGACAGTGACCTCCTCTGTGTCCTGTAGCTGAGCAGGGATGAACATCACTGACCACCACAGCAAGGAGACAAGGCACCACGCTGAACTCAGACGCAAGGACAGAGGCAGCGAGGTGGCAACGGGGCCCAGGGGGCCCTGACCCCAAGGAGAAGCTGTGGGGTCACGATGAGAGCAGACTTGGGCCTCTGGCCTCTCTCCCGCTCTTTCCCTGTGGGCTGGGGCCTCTCCCTACCTTGGTAGGCCCATTGCCGTGAATCAGGACCGGGAGGGTGTCGTAGGCAAGGTTCCTCGCTCTCACGTGGCCCATCTCAAACTTGAGCACGACCTCATCTGGGGGTCACAAAGCACAGACACATCCACCGTCAGGCCCAGAGGCCAAGCTCAAATCCTAGCTTCCACCCAGGGCATGTTCCGGGCTACAACACCACCTCTTTGAGCCTTGAATTTCCTCATCTGTGAGATGGGGGTAAGAGTAGGAGGAGTCCATGTTGGGCAAGCACTTAGCACCCTGCCCAGCACACGGAATCCACAGCAACCCCTAGTATTTACTGTGATGACTTCTTGGAGCCAGAAGCAGGGAAAGGGACAAAGCAAAGACCTGAAACATCTCAGCTCCAGCTCCAGCTTCAGCTCCAGCTCAGAGAAGCCCCGGGACAGAGGCTGGGGTAGCCGTTCTGACAGGCATGCAGAGCAGTACTGAGAATACGCCAGCCCAAGGGGGAGTCCTGGGCAGGGTGGGGGACAGATCCTGTCCTGGTGGAGAGAGTTCCTCCCGCAGGACCCTAACCCTCTTGCTCTGACCCCATTAGACAGCAGGAGGAAACTGCCTGTCCGACAGTTATAAATGCAGAGGGGCCTTTCATCAGCAGCCTGGGAGACACTGGGAAGGCAGGCCCTCTGTGTAGGTGGTCATGCGAGGGGGCCCCTCCACGTAAGTTCCTGGCTTCCCCAAAAGTGTTCTGGACCAGGCTTCTTAATGTAGGTCCATGCACTCCCAGAAGCCACAGACAAAAGGATGTGGACACTTCTGCACCTTCCCAAGAAAGGAGTCATAGTGTTCACTAGATTCTCAAAAAATAAGATTCCACTTACCCCATAAAATCACCAATCAGCTATTGGGTCTAACTACTCCTTTCCAAAGATGGGAAAATGAGGTCTGAGGGGTGTGTGTGTGTGTGTGTGTGTGTGTGTGTGTGTGTGTGTGTGTGAGAGAGAGAGAGAGAGAGAGAGAAACTTGTGTGTGTGTGTGTGTGTGTGTGTGTGTGTGTGTGTGAGAGAGAGAGAGAGAGAGAGAGAGAGAAACTTGTCCGAGGTCACCCAGGAAGACAAAGGAATGTCATCACCAGCCATGGATTTGGGGCCAGCCCCAGGGTGTTTCTGGTTTTAAGGACCAGGCAGCCTCTCTGCTTCCCAAGCCATCCGTTGCCCTCCTGTCAGGTCAGTCCCCATGCGAGCCCAGGAAGCCTTCACCTGGGAGGTGGGAGGGCAGGGAAGGAGGGGAGCAGGCTCCCCTGTAAGAGCCAGGGCTGCAGGGCAGGGGGCAGGCACCCGTGGTGAGCATCGCCCAGCTGCTCCCAGGCTGAGCGGCTGCCTCCGCCCTGGTGTCCCGCAGGCTCTTAGACTGACCTCTTGGCCCTTTCTCCACCCCCCGAGAAACACACTTCTGCCCCAGGACATCCAGGCAGCTGCTGGGGACCTCGGATGGGGCCAGGCCACCTCCCAGCACGGTGGCCAGAGAGCCCGTGGGGGCTGCTCACCCAGAGCTCCATCCAGGTTCTGGAAGATGCGGCAGCGGTGGTCCAGGGTGATGTTGATCCGCTCCTGCAGGAAAGGAGACACCAGGATGTAGCAGGGACAGGCCCTGGCAGGGGATGAGGCCCCACCACGCCCAGTGTGGGGAGTCTGCCCTCCCACTTCTGCCATCTCCTCTCCCCACACCCACCCTGCCCTGTCACACCGGGGCAGCTGCTCGCCCTAGGATCTGCTGGTCCAGGCACTTTCAGAATTGGAAGGCATCGAAGGGAAACAGCTGGTTCAAGCACAAACCACCATGATGACAACAAACGCTTGTTTTCTGCTTTACTGTCAATCACGAAGTACTACAGATACATTAATTAATTTAATCCACACAACATCCTTACGGGAAAGTACTACCTTTTACAGATTTAAAAAAATGAGGCACAGAGAGGTTGGTTAACTCGCCTAAGGTCACACAGCTAATAACTGCCTAAGCTGGCATCTGAACCCCAGGAGCCTGGCCCTGAGGTTCCCTGTTCATGTGCAATGTTGCCTCTTCAAGATTCAACTGTGTCTCATGGAGACCTAAGCCAGGCCAAGGAAGACAAGTGGAACCCTCGGCTTGGCCCTCATCCCACAGAGAGCGGCTCCGCTTTTATGTCTGGGACCCTGAGCTTCTGCAAGTGGTGTCACAGGAGGCAAAGGGGAAGGAGGAGGAAGGACTGAGTTTAGAGATCAAGTTCACATTTCGACTGCACAGGTCCAACCGCTTTGTTCCATTATTTCGTGGATGACAAAAACCGAGGGCCAGAAAGGAGAAGTGACTTACCCTAGGTCACACAGCATGGCACGGATAGGGGTTGGGGGGGTAAGCGGGGCAGAATCCAGGAATCCTGACCCTCCAAGGACTCTCCGAGTTTCCTGCCTGCCCAGAGGACACTGGCTGGTTTGGGGCGACACGGGTCCAGGCCTGCCATCTTCAGTCCCCTCGATGACCTCTCCTGAAGACAGGCTCGGAGGCTGGGGCATAAGTCTGGCCAAGACCTCATCAGCCCGCCGGGAGCCTCCCAGGCAAGGTGGGGCAGGGGCAACTCAGCCTGTCGGTTCCTTTCAACACCATCACTACAGATGTGAGGTCATAAACTCCTGCCTCCCCGACCTGAGGGTCCATGAGGGTGGAGACCCCAACTGTCTCATTCACTGCCACATCCCAACCCTGCACCTGACAGCATCTCACACACAGGCGCCCAATAAGTAGCTGCTGAATACATCGTTGAATCGGTGAATGGATACATGGGGGTGTCAATGCCCAACCCAGGGGGTCAGGCCTCAGGGGCGCTGCTCCCACTGCAGCATCAAGATCCAGCATTAAGATGCCCCAGCGCCACCCACCCCCCTCCGACACACACACCCCCCCGGCTGGCCCTTACCCTCTTCTCTGGGTCCAAGAAGATCTTGGTATAAAAGAGCTGGTCGCTGTCACTGTCCTGGCCTTCCCACTCGGCCACAAGTTTGCTGAGGTTGGGGGCATAACCGATGAAGCCTGCAGGTTGGTGGGGGACACACAAAGACAGACACTTAGCTTCCGGCCTCCAAGTCAGGAGCCTTGTCCCAGCATCCACTTTCATTCACCTCCCCCTCCTTCACCTTCTCTTAGAAGTCCTCCTGGATTGAGCAGAGGTAGTGTCCGTAAGCTGAAAGTGCCTTGCTAGCTAATGCCACTTGGTGACAAATTCCCACTGAGCTCGCAGAGAAAGATCACTGTACCCACTAACCTGCCCCAGCTCAGGTGCTGGGCGCCACACGGGTGGTGAACGAATGGATCACACCAGGAGTCCCTGGAGAGCATAGCTGGTGGGGCAGAGGCCAGGAGCCCCCTTTCTATAGTCATCTGGGAAATTTGGCCCAGAGAAGGGCAGAGGCTGGGCCACGGTCACTCAGTGCATGGGGGGGCTCAGAGGAAAAAGCCCACACGGCACCTTGGCCACAGTGCAGATGGGTAAGGAGAGAGAAAAACGGGAAAAGGGGCCAGCCAGGGAAAGGGAGAACACCGCCAGCCCTGGGCCAGGACCAGGCCATCTAGATGGTGCTAACTCTCTCGGCCAATGGGGAAACGTGGCTGCCAGGGGGCGGACCCTCTTCTGTGGCTCGACAGAGGAATCCAGAATAAAATACAGATTTTAGCCTCCATGCAATATGAAGCCACTGAGTGATGTGTGTGGATTTGTGCCTGGCTGCTGGATGGAGAATGGCCTGGAAGGGGTGAGGGTAGAGGTTGGCAGAGCAGGCAGGAGACTACTACAACCGGCCAGGAGCCAAGGGAGGCGGTGCCAGTCGGGGTGGACTCGAGAGGTCTTTCAAAGCGGGAGCGGCATGACCGGCCCACGGACTGAGGGGTGGGGGGCCCGAGGGAGGACATTCAGGGGTGACTCCGGTTTTCCCCTGTGCAGATGGGTGGCTGTTCACGAGATGAGGCCGACTGCAGGGGGGACATCCTGATGGCAGTGGACGGACCCCTCTGGAGTCCGCCCAGCCCTGCCATGCTCTCTGCACCCAGGCTCCTCACCTCCAGAGCCCAGGAACCTCTTGCCGTCGGACACGGCCGGGTACTTGGCCTCCAGCCTGCGGTCCGGGTAAATGAGCTCCTCGGCCGAGAAGACCACCTGACTCCTGGCCTGTCGGAACTTCTTCAGGAGCTCTCGAGGCCCCGATGCAAATACCACGTCGTAGCTGCAGCCAGAGCCGGGGGAATCGGGAGCAGGGCAGAGGTGAGCAGGGGCTCATGAGGGCACCTCCTTCCGAGCCACCCCTGGGAAACGGATCTGCCCTGTTGTCTCCGGCCTGGCCTGCAGTGTTTCCACCCCACCCTGGGCAGAGAGATGGTCCCCACCCCGGTGCCCTCCTCACGCTCGAAGCATGGCTCACCCGACCTGGGCAGGCCCCCTTGCGCACCTCCTCACCACCAATGGGAATGGTCTTTTCTGGGCTCACAGACCCCCCCCCCAAAAAAAAAACTATAGACAACCCTAGCTGGAGTGATCCCCCCTCCTCCCCCTTATTCTGCAAGGGCCTCACTCTAGAATATTCCATCTCTCTGCTGAGGGGCCCTGCCCAGGAGGCCCCCAGCTACCTACCTGTCCGTGAAGAGAATGACCAGGTTCTCCTTGTCCGCGTGCTTCTCCAGAGCTAACAAGGATGCAATCAAGCTAACAGCGTGGGCTCTCAGACCCTATGAGCCCCTCACAGGGCAAGGTCATACAGAAGGCCCTGTTCTCCGTGGACTCCACATTCTCCAGCCATCCTGGATGGGGTCCACCCTTCTCCCTCCGCCATCTCTCCTTCAGCTACATCCTTGAACGCTCTGGACCAAACCATCTCTGACCAACAATAAGACCAGACAACACGGGCTAAGGACCGAAACCAGAACAAGGGACCAAAGAAGAGGAGGGAGGTCAAGGCCCTCCCTCATCGTGGAACCAGCTACCTGCTCTCTCCACACGGCCCCTCCCCTCAGCCACCCTGACTCCAGTCACTTCTGCAACATCTTTCCCACCCCCCAGGGCAACGAGGCCTGCCTCAGCCTACAACCCAAGGCAAGCCCCACACCTCCAAGACGTGTCTGAAATGCTCTGCTGAAGGAGCGAAGCACAAAAGCTGAAGGGCCAAATTGACACACACACAGGCAGCAGCCCTTCTGGGACGGACTTGGCCTTTCTGGAACTTGTTCTAATGCAACCTGGGAAGAAAACTCAACCCTAAGGCGGCCTTTCTCTGCAGGGGTGCTGGAGTGCGCGGCAGGCGGGTGTGCTTGGGTCGGTGTTAGTGTTGGCCGGAGAAGGGGGTCTGCCTGATACCCTTAAAGGCTCCAACCAGGCATTCTGCGGTGCGGGCAGATCCCAAGACCTTGTCAAGCACTCAAATGAGTTTCAATCAAGTGCACCCGACAAAGCAAAGACTCGACTCCTTGGTACCATGCTATCCACAATCACCGTTTAAAAAGTCTCCTTTAGGGGTACGAGCCAGATCTTCCTGCAACAGCAGGCAAAGGGGGAAAAAAAAAACACTAGCGATTAGGGGCTCAAAATGGTATGAGACGGGGGTGCTTTCGCTCTCACGGTGGCGGCCACGGGCAGGAGCTATGCGTGGCCCTGGTGGGAGGCCCACACGGCTGGCGGCACCGCCCTTCCCCACGCGGGCTCCGGCTCGCGGCGGCCCACTATCTGCTGGGCTGCAGGTACTGGTGCGTGAACATGTTGAGCTCGCTGTCCAACCAACCGGCTTTATTCCTGCAGAGAAATGGTTCTTTTGTAGCACTCAGAGCTGGTCACAGGCGATAGTGTGACAGGCCAAGCGCTGTTCTAAGGACGTTTAACATGTAGCTTCGTTTACTCCTCTGATCACCCCCACTCCACAGATAAGGAGAAGAGGCCCGGAGAGGTCCCATAACTTCCTTCAGTCACACCGTCATGGTGAAGCCAAAAGTCGGGCTTTTCTGACCTTCAAGCCCTATGCTGGCTTCCCCTGACCAGAGGCAAGTCCCCGAACTGTCCGGAACTTGGTTTTCCTGCCTGTAGGTGAGGGGCTGGGTTGCTGGATACATAGCCCTTACGGGTTCCCCCCGTCCCCATTGGTGATGAGCAGGAGAGACACACTCCACCACACACGCCCCCCATGAGATGTTCCACGTGTCCCTAGAGGAGGCCTGAGCCAGGCTGGTGGGCGGGGAGGGTGCATCTGCACTGTCAGGGAGGGAAAGTCCACTTGTCACCAAGGGGGCTGGCACTGACGTCAGCGGCGGGGGCAGGAAGCACAGGGTCCCCATGTGCAGATGTTATCTCGGGCTGAGCGGGCCAGGGACCTTTGCACAGTGCTTTTAGGTTCAGCTCTGTGGCTCTGTCATGAAATCCTGCTCCGTCTTACAGATGAAAACAACGAGACCTAAGAAAGCTCCGTGACCTCTCCAAACATGAGGGCCTGGGCCAGAACCCAGGTCTCTGGCTCCTTAGAATCATCCTCTCCAGTGAAGCACGGACGGAAGCTCTGACTTTCAACAGGGACCCCACATGGATCTGGGCGCCAACGCGGGCCCTGCCAGCCACCAGCTGCCTATCCCGCTCTCCTGTGGGTAAAAATGCTGACCTGCCCCCTTCCCTGGGCTGAGAGAGAAATGGAGTAAAGCGTGTGGCAGGTCTAGCCCAGAGTCCCCAGCACACAGTAGACAATGAAAGATAATCAATGTGCAGAGTATCACAGACTGCTAGGACCACGCACGCCTGGATTCTTCTACTCCTGGCCTGGCCATCTCCTATGGGACCCCAGACAAATTACTTAACTTCCTTTTAGAAAAAGGAAATGGGTCACATGAGCCTGGAGGGATGCCGAGGGCTCAAGTGCCAGCCACGGGCCGCTAAGGAGAAGCATACGCCTTGGTTCCTCCACCATCAGCACAGCCCTGACTGCAAGCATCTGGACGCCGGGGCCCTACATCTCGTTGAAGCTCTGGCGGCACACCATCTAACCTCTCACACACGAGGGAGGTTCGTGTCCACACCCAAGCCACAGACGCGCCCGCGCCGCACACCAGAGCCCACCACCTCCAAGCACCCGGGCCGACCTCACCTGAGCAGTTTTGCTTTGCTCTGAAGTGAATCGAGAACTTCAATTTTCTTGTTCATGGCGGCAATTTCCTGCTCCAGGTTCTCCCGAGTGACATCGACTTGCTGGCACAGATGAGCAAAGGTCCCAGACAGCTCCCTGGGGGAGAGAGAGGCGGAACACCGTCGCTGGCTAAATCCTACCGAGCGCAGCGCAGCCCGTGTGTCAGCCGCCGGTAGCTCTGGCCAGCGCCAGCGCGGCGTGGCACAATCCTGCCCGCCCCCTGCCAAGGCCGTGGACGTCACAGCCACCACCCACTCAGCATCACCACAGGGAGCGAGCCGGGAGCACCCTGGCTTGGGCACAACGGGCCAGGATTCAGATCCTGGCTCTGCCGCTAATCACCCAGTGGCAGGGGAAAAGGGACAACTCCTCCAGTCTCAGTTTACCCATTTGAATAAAGGAGATGCCAATACAAACTACGTCTACTTCAAAGGGGTCACAGAGGAAATGAGAAATGAGGTGCCAAGTGCCTAGCAAGGGGCCCGCCACGCAGCGATATAAGGCAGGCCGGCCAGTACTCCCATCCACCAGCCAAGCCAAGCAATCCAGCCCCAGCTGCCCAAAGCTATGCCAGGAAGACAGGCCTGTGGCTTAGCATTTCAAAGCTCTGCCTACAAACCAAGCCCTTCAAGGCAACCTTTAATAAATGCTACAAGTAACGGCCCTCGTCTTCGTCTTCCCACACCCTCCCCTCCTTAGGGGAACAGAGGCCTACGTGGTCCCAGCCCAGGACATAAGGTGTCCCTGGAAAGACCCCTCTCCCCGTCCCTGGTCTCAAAGCCGGCATGGCACAGCTGAAGGCCAGTGGCAGATGATGCTCGGGACCCAGCGGTTTCCAGGCCAGGTCCAAAGGGAAGCTAGAGGGAAGTCCTGGGCCACAGGCGCCGGCGCTGGCCCCTCAGCACGGATGAGGACACTCACTGCTGGACTTGGTGGCTGCAGTTGGAGCCAGTGTAGCTGATGATGAGCTGTAGCTTCTCGCTGGCATACTCTACAAACTGGCGCTTGAAGGCCCTCTCCTTGGCCTTGGTGGTCCAGGTCAGACGCTCGTAGACATACAGGAGGCCATAGAGCCCAAAGGAGAGGGCGATGAGCCGCCAGCCCACTGCCTTCCACACCTGCAGAGGCACACTGATGAGCCGACGCAGACTCTCTGCCATCCCACTGCCCCTCCTCTTGGCTGTCACCGCCAGACTTGCCCAAGGATCCCAGTTCGGAAACAAGGGTAACTGAGTGTTGGCCACATGACCTAACTTGTGCAATGGACGTGGGGAGAAAAGGAAGGTGGTGTTAAGATGAGAAGCATAGACCCAGACACTCAGAATTCCTAAAAATGAATGTGGGCATGCTCCACAGTGACATTCCATTCCAATGGCACTGACAAGTAGAATTCTGCATTTCGTTCCCTGGTTAATGGTTCCTGTTGGTCTGGTCTGTAATACGTTGGGGTTCAAGGCAGTGTGGTTATGGTCAAAGAGCACTGGACATGGAGCTAGAAATCAAGGCTTCAGTGCTGCCTGCCTGCCTGCAACTCGGGCAAGTTTCTTTACACCCATTCTTCCCAAAAGAGGCATAATGGCCTCCACCCAACTCACAGCGTTGTTTGGGTAAAATGGGGTATTAAGACGGTCTCATGACCATCAAGTCTCAGCATCTGAACTAATGACCCTCTGTCCGGTCACTGTCTATGAATAAAGCAGCACAGCATGCACCACGTCCAGAGAGGGAAGACAAGGGGCCTCAGATTTGCACCCCCGCAGCCCTCCACGCCAAGGACGACTCCTGGCAGTTCTGTTATCGTCACATCTGCAACCCCTGTATAGCTCGAAAGACCTCAACCGAGAAAATGAGGCCGCGATGTCAGGAAAACTCAATGTATTACCTAATCTGGCTGCACTGTTATCTTGGGTCAGGACGTGGGGAGCACCCTAGTTATCAGGAAGGCACCCTGTGATCTCAGGCCCTGGGGTGGGAAGGGCAAGAAAACCAGGAGATAGACAGACAAGGGTTCAAGGCCCAGCCTGGGCTCTTTGTCTTAAACCCTTGCAGGTTTTGCTCTCAGCCTCCTCACCTACAAACGAGAAGCACCTGGCCACACCCACCTATCTAGAACCCAGCTTTGTCCATTTCTCAGGCCTCTTCTCTGCCCATCGTGTAGTATGGGCCCCAGTGGGGCCAAACATGGCCTTGAGATCAGAGTTCCAATCCTAACTCTATGTCTTTGGCAAGCCAACAAGATGTTCCTCCTCTGTAAGACGGGACTGCTGTTGTCTAAACCCCATGTTAGTGGAGCGAGACTTAAAAGAAGTCAACGAATACACGATGAAGCTTAGGCTCAGGCTGCGCACCGCTCCCCATGCGACCACAGTGAACAGTCGCTGGTGGCCGTGAAACCACCGGCGTGCCCACCATGACACACTATGGGGCCAATGCAGGGACCCCCGCCAGGACCGTGCCCCTTGGCCCCCACCTGCCCGCCCACCTGCCCCCAGCCTTCCCCGGGCAGGGCTTGTCACTGACCACGCCTCCAACAACGAGAATGCCCATGGAAGTCCTGGACGTCAGGGAGGCCAGGCCGGTGACCATGGAAACCATGAGCTCTTCCTGGGTGAGGGAGCCCTGCGGCAGCGGGGGCATGCTGGGGTTGGCTGGCGTCAGAGGCATGGGGCGCTGCACCTGAAGAGAGACAATGAGCGGGGTGAGAAGAGTGTGGCAAGTCTCTCATTCCACAGAACCCTCGGGGAGCCCGGGAACAGGCTCACAGCGTGGCTCTGCAATTTCCAAAAGGCAAAAAACCAAAAAACAAAAACAACAGCAACAACAAATGAGCTTTGCGTGCAGCCAGGAAAAATTTAGGCTTCGTAACAGATATGCCAGCCCCAAGGGGAGCACTAGGGGACCCCACAAAATGTAAGCACTGGCCGTCCCACCAAGTGTGGGATGCGCACCAGGAACAGTACACACAGTAATTCAAGTGGAATGGACGGGAGTGGTTTAAAATCTAAATTGTGAAATGGTGCCATATGGGTACACTTAAAACTTCTATATTTAATAAACGCTTATTTTAATATAAGAGAAAAAGTTCAGCTAACGTTTTAAATTTCACAATTATCAGTGCTTAGGGTAACATACGACAGATTTGTGGCAAAAACCTGGAACCGCGGTGTGCTGTGTGGCTGGCAGCAGACGTGCCACGGCTGTTACCGCAAGAAAGGCCCGTCAGCCCGGCCCAGGTGTCTGCAGGCAGGGTGCAGAAGGGCCTCTACCGAGGCCCGTGGGTCAGGGACGCTGCTTGCCTGGTCATTGTAGCCCATCAAGGCCCGGCGGCTATTCTTGGGGCCCAGGAACCTATTCACCAGCATGGTCCAGCCGAGGGAAAAATGGAACTCGATGTCCTCCTGAAAGTCAGCACACAGCTTGTCACAGTTCAGGTCATAGCTGAGGGAGAAGCACTGCCGAGGGACCAGCATGTCTATCTGACTCCGCACAGATGCAGGAAGGAGGGGTTTCAAACCATCTGTCAGGAGCAGAGATGAGAAGGCCCATCAGTTCGGCCCCGTGCCGCACATGGAGGCCGTGCCGGCCGCTGCCGAGGCTCATGCTGACGGTTCGGCAGGAGTGAGCCCATGGGGCCCGTGGGGCTGCAAGTCCCTCTCCCAGACAGGCAGGCCAGCGCTCCCCAGGGGTCTGTGGACCGGGGCGCCACACCTGCTGATATTTATGCCCCGTGTGAATCTCAGGACAGGCCAAACCCTCGGCCTGGGACAGTCCCGTGGGATCACCCAAGACGGCTTCCGGAGTCTGTGTGTGGAATGAAGGCACAACACACCCCAAGAACCTGAGGGTCTTGAGCTAACTCATCATCAAAGGTGACAGACCAGGAAAGGCCGTTATTTCTGTGGACGGGCCTCCAAAGTGGACCTCTGGCACCGTGAAGCCCCCCGCAGCACTGACCTATCATGTCCTGCTGCATGGTCTGCAGGGAGTTGGTGATGGCCGTGGAACAGCGGTCGGACATATTCCGACCCAGTCCTTCCTCTATATGGCGGTGCAGTTCCTGCAAGTGGAAGGGAGAGCTTAAGAGAAGCAGCACCACGGTCGGGAGCTCCTTCTGGGGACCAACCTGAGGCTGGTGAGCCCGCACCCGCAGGTGACCGCGGAACGCTGAGTGAAGCCCGGGTCCTGCCCCCTGGCTGAGGGGCCTGGACACAGACCAGCAGGGGCTGCACCACTGTCCCACGTGGGCTACTCCACCCTGCAGCCAAAAGGGATGGGGGTGAGAGCAGAACACCTGCCACTGACAACTCACGTTCTTGTAGACCTTGAGGACCACCGGGGAAGGGTGGAAATCCATCTGGTATTCGTCCACCAGCACCGAGAGGCGTCTGATCTCTTCCGCCATGGCGGTGGACACCTGCGGGACGGGGCGCACCATTAGGTACGGAGGGCGAGCCCGCTTCCATCCTGCAGTGTCAGGAGAGGCTACGCGACGCTCACAGACCGCACCGGCCCCCCCACGAGCCCGCAGTCTCCTTGGCTCACTTGCGGCGGGAAACCTTCTGAGGGAGAAGGGCTATGACAGAGGGGCGGGCAAACGCTCACCCGAGATGCGGAGGAGAGGCCCGAGGAGAGGCCCGGAGGATGGGGGCTGGCCCAGGGGGCCCCAGGTGGTGGGGGGGGGAGCACTGTGCGCTCGAGTCAGGGCCACAGCTCCCTCCAGGAGGCGGAGAAACCGCCAGGATGAGGACGTGTGCTCTTTCACCTTCCCGGCACCTGGGATGCGACTTGGAGACCTGATCTCCCCGGGGTGCGCCCTCCCGCTCCTTACCTGCCTCTCCACCTCCTCCGTGATCTGCTTAATGCGCAGTTTGTAGTCCTGCGCCAGGAGCTCCAACTGCTTGTCAATAAACCCCAGCCGCTCTTGCCGCTCCTCCCGCATTTCCAGGCAGTAAACCCTGAGAGAGCACCCACCGGTTTCAAGAGCGGGTCCCCGCCCAACCCAGCGGAGGAGCGAGGGGACACCGGAAGGCCTGCGTGTGCCCCGGTGGTGGCCCCAGCAGTACCACGCACATGCGGAGAGACGCGTTCTCCCCCCTCCCAGCTGCCAGCCACGGACTCTTGGGTCTTCCACCCCGGAAGGGGTGGTGGCGGGGCAGGGAGGCTGCTTTCAGGGGGCTTAGAAAAAGTTCTGCCCATTCACAGAGAAAAACAAAGAACTCAGCCTCACTAGTCATCGGGGCAATGAAATTAAAAAGAGGTTCTACTCTACGCAGGCAGAAGCCTGACAAAAATCAGCAAGTCTGAAGTGTTGGCAAAGCTCAGGGAGCGCCGAGTCCCAGCAACGCACTGCTGGTGGGACTGGGAGCTCATTCAGCTGTTTCAGAGAGCAACAGAGGAAAACAGGGTAAAACTGAAAATGCACACACCCCAAGATGGAAGAGTTGTACCTCCAGGAGTTAATCCCAGACAGACTCTTACAAATGTACACAAGGGGACCGTAAACTGGTGTCCCCTGCAGCAGGGTTTGCAATGGGAAAATAATGGAATCTAAAGATCAACCCCGGAGGGGTGCCTGGCTGACTCAGTCAGTGGAGCTTCCAACGCTTGAGCTAGGGGTTGTGCATTCGAGCCCCATGCTGGGTACAGAGAGCACTTAAATAAACAAAAACTTTAAAAAATCCATGGGAAAATGATGTATGTTCCCAAGGGAATACTCAATGGTAGTTCATAGTCCCAAACTCCAACTCTACGTTATCAACAGGGTAGGGGGTGACACCAGTGCTGAGCAGAAACAAACACGAGGTGCACTAACCCGGGCAGTCCCGATATGACGTCCCTGTATTTAAAGCAACATTACATATTCTTCAGGACCTATGTGAAAGTACTTTTTAAAGGATGACAGCTACACACCAAATTCGTGGTTGTGGTTGCCTCTGAGGAATGGGCAGGATGACAGTGGGGCAGGGGCTGAAGAATCAAAGAGTACGTAATGGTTTTTTTATTTCAACTTTAAGATAACATAAAACAAATGCTGAAGGAATCAAGATGTTTTTATATTATTCTCTATTATTTTCCTTATAAATTTCTATTAAAAAAAGGTTATTTTTAAAAAAACATGGGACGCCTGGGTGGCTCAGTTGTTAAGCATCTGCCTTCGGCTCAGGTCATGATCCCAGGGTCCTGGGATCGAGCCCCGCATCGGGCTCCCTGCTCGGCGGGAAGCCTGCTTCTCCCTCTCCCACTCCCCCTGCTTGTGTTCCTGCTCTCGCTCGTGCTCTCTGTCAAATAAATATTTTTAAAAAATTAAAATAAAAATAAATAAATAATAAATAATAAATAAATAAATTAAATAAATAAATAGAAAAAAATATATATATATGTATGTATGTATGTATGTATATGTACATATATATATGTGTCCTGGGCAGGGTGCCTGGGTGGCTCAGTCAACTGAGCATCTGACTCCAGATTTTAGCTCAGGTCATGGTCTCCGGGTCCTGAGTCTGAGCCCCGAGTCAGGCCCAGCACTCAGCCAGAAGTCTGCCTGAGGTTCTTTCTTTCTCTCCCTCTGTCCCCCCTAAAATAAGTAAATCTTAAAAAACAAAAAAAGAAGAAGAAGAAGAAGAAAGGTATTTGGGGGCGCCTGGCTGGCTCAGTCAGTGGAGCATGCCACTCTTATTCTCGGGGCTATGAGTTCAAGTCCCACGTTGGGTGTAGAACTTACTTAAAATAAAATAAAACCTTTAAAAACAAAAAAACATGTCCTGCTTCAAGCTCTGAGAAATGCTGCAGTGCTCGGTGTGCTGTTAGGCCCAGGCCTCCAACATGGGCTTGTGGGCAGCGTTTCAGGAGACCACCGTACAGACCACAGAGGACAACCAGACACCCAACGGCCGTCCCCCCCAGGCTACTCCACGTGGATCTAACTGGGCCTGGGGGCATCCCCGACACTCAGCTCTGCCAGCACGTCCGCAGGCGTGGGGGGGTGACCATTCCCCAGCACTGCGCCCGGGGCACACGGTCGCGGGTTCTCACCGCTGCTCCTGTGCCGCGATGTGCAGGGAATCCATGATGAAACGAACCGCCTCGGCAATCTGCTTGGCCCGGACTGTGTGCTGCTCAAATTTGGTCTTTACCGCAGACTGGGAGATGCACTCCTGGAACCGACAAGAGGTGCTGAGGGAGGCAGGGGCCACCAGGGCCCACCAGCCACAGGTGAGGCTCTGGCATTCACTGCCAGGGACATGGCTGGTCCACAAAATAACCAGATACCGGAATCAAAGGGCTCACCTCAAATCGTCTCTCAAAATTCTGAAACTCAAACATCCGCACTTGAAAGCCTTCTGCAAGAGCACCCCCTAGGAGAATTGCACCACGTGAGTTGGGAAATAACTGCACAGCAGAGGAAAATGGTGAAATCCCCCAAAGCCAATGTGACCAGGCACTGGGCTTAACACTCTCCCTCATGGCTCTTCTTACCACCTCATTCTCAGAACTATCTTCTACCGGCTGACTTAGCACAAACCAATTGTCTCACACAGCCGGGAAAAGGAAGAAGGGAGTTTGTTCCAAGTTACCTCCTTCAGGCATGCCCTGGGCCTTCTGGATCCTGGCGTTGAGCGCCTCCTTGGCAGACACAAAGAAGATGCGGTCTCCAGCCTGGCCTCGATCCACCACGCCCAGCTCATCCACCAGGAAGCTGGTACAACGTTCCATGTGCTGCCGCCGCACCTGAAGCCCAAGCAGACGGGTGTGACCAGGTGGGATGCCGGTGGGCCCCTCCTGATGGAGCCCACAGCCCCCAACCACCTCTCTTCTAAAGAACAGGTAATATAGTCACATGGTTCAGTATCCCCGAGGTGCAAACACACACACGCACACACACACACAAAGAACTCCTCTCCCACCATCACTGTTCTCTAGCCACCAAGCTCCCCAAAACCAACAAGATGGGGGTTTCTTGAGGTATAGGCTGCCACAGCTCTTTTATGCACATACAAGCAGAAATGCTTAAAGATGTAGGATGCCCGGGTGGCTCAGTTGGCTAAGCATCCAACTCTGGATTTCAGCTCAGGTCATGATCTCAGGGTCCTGGGATCGAGCCCCATGTCAGGCTCCGCATTCAGCATGGAGTCAGCTTGGGATTCTCCCTCTCCCTCTGCCCCTCCCCCCACTCATGCTCTAAAATAAAATAAAATTTTTCCTTAAAATTAAAAAAATAAATGCTTAAACATGGCCCAAACTGCCTCTTATTAGAACCAGCACAGTGTCTCACTTTGGCGCCCCAGAAGGAAAGGAAGGCAGGAGCCAAGAAATAAATCTAAACCTGGGCTCTATCCTGCCAAGCCGAGTCCTCCCAGGGCCTTGTTTATAAAATGAGTGACCCAGGGGCACCCGGGTGGCTCAGTCGGTTAGGCGTCTGCCTTTGGCTCAGGTCATGATCCCGGGGTCCTGGAATCGAACCCTGTGTCGGGCTCCCTGCTCGGTGGGGAGTCTGCTCCTCCCTCTCCCCTGCAGCTCCCTATGCTGCTCCCCCTGCTCATGCTCTCTCTCTGTCAAATAAATAAGATCTTTAAAAATAAATAAATAAGTAAATATAATAAAATGAGTGACTGGAAAATCCCTTCTAGCTCTGAAATCCTACAAATCCTAGGGTTCTACTGCCAAGTGCTTTCCTCAATGTTAGCAGATTTCTTCTTTTCAACAACTGTTACATCCACATCACAGGCAAGGAGCTTCCCAGTCACACTGCCCAGCGTCAGCCTGCTCGCTGCGCACTTCGCCATCCCATGTTACCCATTTACTACTCCTTTCTCTTTCCTTTCATGCAGAACAAGCAAAGAATTATGAATTGTCAGCAAGGATCAATTCTTCTCCGCTCCTCCTTTAAGCTTCTTTCCTGGATGGCTTCCAAAAGCTGAGCCTGTTCTATAATGATTAATTCTTTATGAACTGAAGCGAGCACTAGCCTCAAACAAGGACGCAGCTGATGCGGTGGGGACGCTGTTCCGACCTGGACAACAGCCTTCTGAAGAGTAGAGGGAGCAGGGCGGGGGGGGGGGGGGGGGGCGGACGGGGGAAGTGAAGAGTGCTCTCAGAGCCCTCGGAGGAACACTTGGGAAACCTCCGGTGATGAACTGTGTCACAGGCCTGATGTGGACCGGGAGCCCACAAAGAGGCCCTGGGTAGACACACAGGGTGGCACTCCCCAAACTGACGAATAAAGAGCCACCAACCTCTTCCATGTACTCAGGCTCCGAAGCAGACGCGTCCCAGCGGTTGTTCAGGATGAAGATGTTCGGGCGGGACAGGCGCTCACTGACCTTGTGGAAGAACTGCTTCTCCTGATGGGGGAAAGACCTCAGTATAGGAGGGGTGGTGTCGGCCAAGGCCCTGTCAGCCGCAAGCCCCCCTTCCCGCTCAGCTGGGTTCTAGGGGTACAGGAAGAGGTGGAAGAGGGGTTACCGTCTGCATCAGCGTAGACTCCGAGTTGGCCACCAGCACAAACACATCAGCGTCCAGGCAAAACTTGTCAATCCAGCTGTCCAGCTCCGTGGTGACATCGATGCCAGGGCTAGAGGAGACAGAGGCAAACTATCATCAGGCACCCAGACCAGGGGCTCTGTTCTTCCTGTTTTACACAGACCTGAGGCAGCCAGGCAAAGGAAGAAGTAGTTACAGATCTGAGAGAAAGTGGGCCTGGCCTTTACCAGATGATGTTTAGTTTTCACTTCATACGCTTCTTGATTGTCTGAAAATATGTGTTTTGTTCCATCCCTGTGTCACTTTTATAAAAACAACGATTTGTAATTTCACTTTGGGGATAACAGTTAAGGTAAAATTTTACATGCACGTGAGTCCCATAAGCACTAAAGCACCGTACATACTTTCCAAGATAGTTATAACCTGTCCCCAAAGTGGTCCTTCGAGAACATTAAATACCACACGGACCCCACCACCGCCAGCTTCCACCCCTAACACATGCACCAACATTGGGTCGAGGCTGAGACCCTCCTTCACTTTTGGGCGTCCCCCCCATCCCTCTTTACAGACCATCACTGGGACCTCTCCGGGGCACTGACGCCAACGGACACAGTAACCGGCCCCTGGGAAATCCAGGAGACAGGGGGATTTGGCTGAGCCAGTCTGAAAGGTGGTCTACCTAAGCAGAGCAACGACAGGCCCCGGGGGACACTGGCCTGGATGACGCCGAACCAGAAACCTGAAGACTGCCCAGTTTGGACCTCCAAGGGAGGCCCCTCCCTCTCACCTGTCCATCAGCACGAGGTCATCCTTCAGAAGCGGACACTTGGAGTTGGGCCACATCACACTCACCAGGCTGCCAGCATGTAGCTGCTCGTCCTGGTGAAGGGCATGGGCCAGCTGGTTCACAGTCTGACAGGGCAGGAGGGAAAGAAAGAGAGGTCAGGGCTGAGGAAGGTTCACCGAGCAGAAGGCTGCGGTGGCCCAACGCTGCGGCCTGCCCTGCGTGCGACCCCGTCTTCTCTCTTTTCACACGGAAAAGCCAAGAGCAGGGAGTTGCAGTAAGAAACCACTGTTCTTCACTCCCCTTTTAAAGCTTCTTTCTTGGATGTCATCCTAAAGCTGTGGTTATTCTGCACCGATGAGTTCTTTATGACCCAAAAGCAGCATCTAGCCCCAAAGAGGAATGCAAATGGCTCTCAGAAAAATAAACACGGACTAGCCGCTAGCTGCTGATTCAGAATCCCAGAGCCAATGCGGGAATCGCTCTCAAGCAGCCGCTCAGGAAATGAGGCACAGGCTCGCTTCATGGCAAAGAGAGGCCGGCGGGCCTGCTTGGCATTCCACAAGGACCTGGAGCCTCCTGACTCCCGACCCTCCCCGAAGCTCTGGCATCTCCTTGACGGCTCAGCTCCAACAGGGCTTCCCATCTACCCCCACGGGGGCACTGCCCTCTCCCTTGAGGTGCTGACGGTCCGCTCACAAGGGACATCCCGGTTGGTCTAAGCTCTAAGGCCACCAGCACGCTCAGGGCTGAAAGCCGAGCGCACAGGCTGCAGCTGGAACGGTCCCTGCCACAGCCCCCTCACCTTGACGCTGCGCTTCTCCTCCGAGCCCTCTGTGAGCAGGAAGGCCTCGTGGCCGTCTGTGCCCTCGACCCGCAGGAAGCAGTTGGTGGTGTGGCCGATCCCAGAGGGCAGAACCTTGTCCCAGAGCATAGCATTGATCACGGTGCTCTTGCCATTGCTCGTCCTGTGAGGGGATACCAACCATCGGGGAAGCTCCCCACACCTGCGTTTCAGGCTCCCACAGTGAGGCTGCCGGCCAGGAAGCCCCAAGTCTCCTTCTCTGTGGGGGCACAGGTACCCAGACAGGCAGAGTGTGCGCTCGGTGTTTATGAGACTGGATGGACAAATGCCTCTGGCCTGTACCCATGATGTGCTCCCAGCTCATCACGGCAAGCCTACCCACGAGCAGACCCTTAACCGGCCCTTGAGTATGCCCACCGCTGACCAGCATCACCACGGAGACCACCTGTCTACCTCCGAGGGATAACCCCCGCTGCTTCTACTGGAAACCGGCGGCTCCCCACCGGGGCGGTCTTCCTTAGTCTAAGTGACCTCAGCTGAATGACCCCAATGTCCCTGGCTTTCCACAAAAGGCCCATTTGCTGCTTCCTCCCCTCGCGCTCCTCTTCCCACGCGACGCCCCACCTTCAGTCCCCCTGATAACTGTCACCACCGGGGAGATGGCTAGCGTGTTCTTGCCCAGCACACCCCTTTCCCACATTCCGGTGAGGTGAGGGTCACATCTCTGAGATGAGGATGAAGAAATGACAGTCCCTAGGAGTGGAGGGCCACACCGGAGGTTAGGGTCCCCTTGATCTTCATAACTAGCATGGGGACCTTTAACAGAGGTTCCTAAGTGCGTGTCACTGACTGACTGACCCTCTTTGTGTTATCGAGAAGTCTTACATTCCTTTCTAGAGAGAGAATAGAAAGCCCTGACAAGTCACAGAACAGGGATTCGACCCCTTGCACAGCCCTTGAGCACTGAAAGCTGTAAACAGGCACAACCATATCTACTCAGAATCAGGAAATGTTAGAGGCCCTATACCTTCTCACTGATGAACGACCCTCAGCCCTTTAAAATCCTCTTGGCTAGGGGCACCTGGGTGGCTTGGTCAGTTAAGTGTGGACTCTGCTTAAGATATTCTCTCTCTCTCTCTGCCCCTCCCCCTGCCCTCTCTCCCTCACAGGTCATTAGGGGCAGGACTCAAGGCAGAGCACCTAGTCCTCAGATGACTGCTGTGTGTATAGCACCCAACCTGTCCAGGTGCCTTTTCCCTACATCAGACTTTAACCTTTTTAAAGGTACTGTGATAAAATAAGAAATGTATTTGACTAGTTTTTTTTATCTCCAGTTCCTAGAACTGAGCTCCTAAAATCCTTGGAATTTCCTAAGTGATGGGAGTGTCTTTTGTCATTCACAGGAGCCCCTTTCGAGCACTTCTGTCTATGCTGATGAGAGGATCCAGGGTGGGGTCCCTAGATAGTCTCAAAATGGGCTGCTCACCAGAAAGACCAAATGATGAGAGGATTGGAACTTTCAGCCCCACCCACCCACTTCAGGGAAAAGAGGCTGTGGATTCAACTCCATAAAAAGCCCTGAACAAGGAGGTTTGATGAGCGTCAGGGTTGATGAAGGCATCCACACACCTGGAGGGTGGTACTTCTGGACCTCACCCTGTGTACATCTTCATCGGGTTGTTCTTCTGTATCTTTTATACCAAACCAGTAAACGTTAAGTCATTGTGTCCCCCACTTTGTGAGCCGCTCTAGCAAATTAATCAAACTTGAGGCGGAGTCACGGGAAAGTCCATTCTACCGCCAGTGGGGCAGAAACTCAGGTTTCCCAACATCATCTGAAATGAGGCCAGTCTTGTGGGACCGGGCCCCCTTAACCTACAGGATGTGATGATCCCTCCAGGTAGACCGTGTCAGAGCTAAGTTCCACCTGCAGGATACCCAGGGTCTGCTGAGAACTGTGGAACTGCTCAGGGGTGCGGGGAAACACTCCAGACCTCTAGTATCTACGAGACTTCCAAGTGTAACAAGGAGATCTGATGGCTAAAACTGTAAGACTCTTGGAAGAAAACAGAGGAAAAGCCTCGATATTGGATGTGGCAAATTCTTGGACATGACACCAAAAGTACAGGCACAAAAGTATAAATAAATAAATGGGACTACATCAAAATGAAACACTTCTGCGCATCAAAGGACACAGTCAACAGAGTAAAAAGGCAACCCACGGAATGGAAGAAAATAATTACAAATGACACACCTGGTAAGAGATTAATATCTGGAATATACACAGAACTCCTACAACTCAACAAAAAAACCCACAAACAACCCAATCTAAAATGGGCAAAGGACTTGAACAGACATTTCTCCAAAGAAGATATACAAATGGCCAACAAGCACAAGAAAAGATGCTCAACATCACTTAATTAACAGGGAAATGCAAACCAAGCCCCAATGCGATCCCACCGTACACCCATCAGGATGCCTGTTACCAAAGAAAGAGAAACAAGTGTTAAGAGGATATGGAGGAACTACAACCGCTGTGCACTGCCGGTAGGGACGTAAGATGGTTCAGTCGCTAGGGACAACATGGTGGCTCCTCAAAAAGTTACAAACAGAATTACCATATGATCTAGGAAATCTACTTCTGTGCATATACCTAGAACTCTAAGTAAGGTCTCAAACAGATATTTGTACACCCATGTTCACGTAGCATGATTCGCAACAGCCAAAAAGTAAAAGCAACCCAAGTGTTCATTATGGATGAAGGGATAACCAAGTCTATATGTACAATGGAATATCATCCAGCCTTAAAAAGGAAGGCCATCCTGAGGCATGCCACAACAGAGATGAACCTTGAGGACATGATGCTAAGTGGAAGAAGTCAGTCACAAAAGGACAAATACCGTATGATTCCACTTACTTGAGGTCCCTAGAAGAGTCAAACTCACAGAGACAGAAAGCAGAATGGTGACTGCCAGAGGCCAGGAAGGAGTTGGGGGATTGGGGAGGAGAACAGGGAGTTACTGTTTAATGGGGACAGAGTTCAGTTTTGCAAGACAAAGAAGTTCTAGAGATGGATGCTGGCGATGGTCGCACAACAATGTGAACGTACTAAACACTACAGGACTGTAGACTTAACAGTGATTATGACCATGAACTTCCCCGTTATGGGTATTTTACCACGGCTAAGAATTGAAAAAGGAGGAGAGCCATGCGCTCTGAGGCATGCCGGCTGCTCCCCACCTGGGGTGCTCAGACGGGGAGACCGCACGAGTGTCCCCCTCCCTCCTGGCCAGGAAGAAGGTGTGAGGGCTTCACAGACTCACCGGCCAAAAAAAGCCACTTTCATGTGCCGCCGGGCCAGCACCTCGCTGATGCCCCTCACTTTGGACAGGTAGCCTTTGACGTCCAGAACCTGTTCTTCTGTTGTAACAGGGTCCAGTTCTGCATTCCTGTGAGTGTCTGGAGGTGGAGATTGAAAGGGAGTCACCGCATGGTCAAGGCAGGTTCACGGTCACAAGTCTGCGGGGGACAGAGTCTACCACCGTGGTTTTGTGTCATCGCCTGCCGGAGGCTGGATCCCACCGTGGCGCTGCAGCCTAGCAGTTCAGAACAAGGCTTGGAAGCAAGGCTGCCTGGGTTCCAGTACGAGGGAAGTGCTGCTTCTCCCTTCTTCCCAGCTTTGTGACTTCAGGCAAATGAACCTTCCAGAGTGTCAGTCCCCTGACTCTTAAAACAAAGAGAATAGCAGTGCCTACCTCCTACAACTGTTGCAAGGATTAAATGAACAAAATACAGAGGCACCTGGGTGGCTCCATCAGTTAAGCGTCTGCCTTCGGCTTGGGTCGTGATCCACGGTCCTAGGATTGAGCCCCACATCGGGCTCCTTGCTCAGCAGGGAGCTTGCTCAGGCCTCTCTCCCTCTGCCACTTCCCTGCTCATTCTTGCGCTCTCTTTCTAATAAATAAAATCTTAAAAAGAACTACAGAAAGCGAACACTCGGATATCACTGCCATCACCTCTATGCATTTCACTGAACAAACACAGTTTTCACTACCTACCAGGCACTGTTCTGATCGCCTTCCGAACACGGTCTCACTCAGTCCTTGTCGTTTCCCCGCCACACACTTAGCAAATGGCAGAACCAGGACTGGGAGCCCACGGACCTTCACAAGGCCCTTCCTGATCCGCCTGGCTACTGCTCTGGCCGGGCCTCTTGCCAGCCCCATCTCACACGGCACCTCACCACGTCCCCACCTCGCCTCGCTGCCTCCCCATTACTCTGGGCTCTGCTCCGTGCACCCCAACCCCTCCCTGCACGGATGCACTGCCTTGGGGGACTCTGGCTCCCTCCCATTTAGCCTTGAGCCTAGCATGGACTGCACAGCCCCCAGAAGCCTTCCCCAACTCCCCCGCAACTTGGAGTTGGGTCCCTTGTTTGTGCTCACAAAGCACCCTTACTTCTCCAACCCTAGCACTCACCTCACCATGGTGGAACTGTCCAGCTCACCCGCATCATCTCCCATGTGAGAGCCAAACTGCCTGGTCCCAGCACTCGGCAGGTGTACGATGTTTGCTAAGCCAGCAGGTACTGGGATCACCTCACTGCTTTTTTCCCAGTGGCCTTGACAGGCAGACGGACAAGAAATGATGGGAGCAATGGAGCCCCATCCCATCTAGTACTTGCGGCAGGAAGGCCAGCCCGAGGACATGGGTGACTGGCCCCTCGGCACAGGCTGGCCACAACGGACTGTTTATGCCCTCAGCGTGTGACGGTCAGGATGCGTGCAGCCCTCACGACTGGGGTCAGCGTCGGTATCAGAGACCCAGACAGCTAACTCCCTCTGCCATGCGGCTACCAGGGATGTTCCAGAGAAAAGACAGTAGTCCAGGAAGCTCGCCCTCGCTGGACACCGAATCCGCTGGTGCCCTGATTTTGGACTTCCCAGCCTCCAGGACTGCGACAAATCAGTTTCTGTTGTTTATAAGCTACCTAGTGTGTGATATTTGTCATGGCAGCCCAGGCAGACTGGGATACTTGTGACCCACTGGGCTGACAACATGCCATGAAGGGAAGTGACCAAACCAACACGGCCTCCCAGGTCCACCGGTCACCCCAGCCTCAGACCCATCGTCATTCCTCCCTCACATGGAGGCACATGGGTGTTGCCTCAGGAACGTACCTGGAAGTTGGGCTCTCAGGCGTGTGGCCACATTTAAGAGAAAACAGCCAGGGACGCCTGGGTGGCTCAGTCGGTTAAGCATCTGCCTTCGGCTCAGGTCACGATCCCGGGGTCCCGGGATCGAGCCCCGCATCGGGCTCCCTGCTCAGCAGGGAGCCTGCTTCTCCCGCTCCCTCTGCCCCTTCTCCCCCTCTTATGTTCTCTTTCTCTATCTCAAATAGATAAATAAAATATTTTATAAAAGTAAATAAATAAAAAATAAAAGAAACAGCCAGTGGACTGACAAGTCTTTATAAGAGTCCAGTCCCAAGGCAGTCACCACACCCTCCCCTAGCCAGGGTGGCCCCAAACACTCCTCAGGAGCACTCCAGCTCTTTCCCCTCCAGCCCACCAATAGGAGAGGCCTAAAAGTCCCACAACAAAAGGAATCAAACACCCATTCCTAATGCCAGCACATAAACACCTTGACTAAGCACATGTCCATCCACAGCACCACCTAAGGAAGTCGCTCAGAGCATCACCAATGGTTAGCCTGGGCTCTGGGAGGAGTGGCCGGTCCGCCCCATCTCTGCATGCACAGTGCCAGGAGCACCTGAGCTACTGCCAAATAAATGGGTAATGAACTGGAATAATTTCAACTGCCAATCTTGTAACTTTAGAATTCAGATTTTTAAATTAACAAATACGCAGGGAACGCCTTCTCCTGCATCAAGCACCATGCTAGGGGTAGGCATAGCGAGTCCATTCTCAGTCTTTGTTTGCTCAGCCTGCTCTAATGAAATACCACACACCGGGTGGCTCATACAAACAGAAATGTACTGCTCCCAGTTCTGTGGCTGCAAGTCTCAGATCAGGGTGCTAGCCTAGTGGGGGGAGGCTCCTCTCCCAGGTCACACAGACTTCTCACTGTATCCTCATGTGGCAAAAGGGGGCTAGGGAGTTCTGTGGGGTCTCTTTTATAAGGGCACTAATCTCATTCATGAGCGCTCCCTCCTCACGACCTAATCACCTCCGGAAGGCCCCACCTCCCAACCCCATCACACTGGGTCTTAGGATTCCAACATGTGATTCTGGGGGGGACACAAACATTCAGACCAAGAGTACTGGAAATCGTCCCTTTTTATAAAGGCAGCCGTAAGAAGCAGCCTGTCAGTAAACCAACCAACCAGAAGTCAAGCCTCTCTAGTGGAAAGCAGAAGGTGAAGTATGTCCCTGGGGCATTTCCACTGAACATCGAGAGTTTTGCGGACCAGAATTTAAAAAGCCCTGGTCTCGCTTGAGCACCTCTTTCACAAACAAGGAAACCAAGGGCAGGAAGACTCAGCTCCTGGGTCTTTGCTGACAATCCCAGACACAGGAGGCAATGTGTGCCTTCTAGAGGGGGAGCCTGAGAAAGCCAGAGGCTGGGGTTGGGCATTGACTGAGTGGGGCCCTGGGAACCCTTCCTCCTCTGCTGATCGAGCAGGGACGAGAGGCTGGGCTCAAATTAGTCACTAGTGAAAAGGTGCCAGTGACACAAGTTTCCTATCCATAATCCCGCTGACTATAAATATCAGAGAAAGAACACTCTGGTCAGGGACAACCAAAACCCACACAGGGCCTGGTATAAATGGCGACCAGAACCAGGCCAAAGAAAACACCTGGGCTCAGGAGTCAAAGATACCTGGTAAAGCACTGCTGTTGTCACTGAAAGGTATTGAGCAATTCTCAAAACCTCAATCTGCCTGTCTTCTACACACGGGGAGGATTCACCGACCCCTCATGATTCAATGACACAGAATACGCAGAATTTCTAAATGAGAGGTCCCTTGTTTTCCTGGCCCCATCTCCCTAGAGCCCAATTCCACATGATTCCAAGAGCAGAACACTAATGAAGGTGACAATCTATCTGGGCATGAGCTCCCCAAAAGCCAGGCTTTAACTCCCCACCCCCAAATCCTCCCACCTAAATGTGGAAGCTGGTAGAGGAGTAGGCCCAGATGAGCAGGCTGCCTGTCTCACCTTCAAGGAAGGTGGCACTCTCCTGGATGTAGGCCCCCAGTTGCTCAAAAATGCCATTGATCTTCTTCTTGGCAGTGACAAAGTGCTTGAGTGGGGAAGCATTCACCTCAGCCATGTGTCTCTTGTCCTTCTTGACTGTGATGATGGAGTTGCACCGAGAGAAAAGCAGGGACATCGCGCTGCAAAAGAAGACAAGGTGAGTAACCTAGGAACGCCCGGCTCGGACGTTCTGCTAGGGCCATGGCAGGGCACACTGGGTGGTCTGGGGCTAGCTCTGGGGGCCATCAAGAACACAGGCCCTCCAGGACTAGATCAGGGATGGCAACATAAGAGCCAGTGTCCTCAAGAGGATGAAGGGACCGCTGAGGACATGTGGGCAGTTTCCCTGTGACATGGTGTGGGCACTCAGCTGGAGCCAGGACCCTGAGCTGAAGCCTTGGGCTGGCTGATCCTCACCTACTGACCGGTGGCAGGCCCTGCCCGCCCCACCTCAGACAGTCAGGCAGGAATCATGAAGGGACACACGAGAAGCCATCCTCTCAGCCTTAAGGCAGAAAAGTGTGACAGAAATCTCAATTCTTTCCTACACATCACCCACCTGAGAAAAAGCACTGAATTCAAAGCAGTGAAAGCAAAGTGATGCTCAAGGTCCATGACCCCTACCGGGCCCCCCTGGCCACCCTGCTGTCCAGGTCACAGTGCCCTAATTCTTAACAGATTTTTTTTGTTTTTACTTTTCGTGGTGGTCGGGAGTGGAAAAGGGTGATGGTCAAGTGACAGGTTTACTTCTACTGTTTACTTAGAAACATTTATTGGTCTCTTTCATTATAAATGTGTGCACTACAGAAAATGCGGAAACCGAAGGAAAAATCCATAACCCCACCATTCTGTGATAAGCACTATGAACACCTGTTTCGCAGCAGTCTGTTTTGGGGGCAGGTAGTTCTCTCGCGGTCGATCACACACACATTTTTATAGCCTATATTTGTTCAAGTACCAATAATATTTTAGGTCTGTGAAGCTTAACTCCAAAGTCCTAGAGATCTTCGGTCAAAGCCCAAAGAGGCAGACAGACTAGAGAAGGTGGCACCCGGATATGGCTGGGAATCTCTGGTCACGCTGCTCCTGAGTTCCCACCATGCACAGAGCTACATCCCCAGCACAGCCCTTGGAGCCTGGATGTCAAAGGACAAAGGCCCCTCCAAGCATAAGGAGGAGTGTGCACAGCTGAGTGTGCCTGGTTCTACGGCTCCAACACCCAGCAAATTCTTGTGGGCCACCCCCTCCCCAGCCGCCCCCATCACAGCACCGTCAGCTCTCTGCCTGAGATGGCACCCGGCACTCAACTGTTTCTACGAACTGAGGAGGCTCATGGGTGAACACACATGAGAAACTTCCCAAGGGTGCCAAAGGGTACTGAACAAGTCCCTGAGAAGCAGAAAGACCATCTAGAGAACATGCCCAACAACTGAAAACTGGCTCTTGGGATCTAATCATCCCAAAGAGTGGGCAGAGAGACACACAGGGAAGTATCGAACCACACACGTTTCACCTAAACCTACACATTACTCTGTACCGATCTCTAGAGAGACAGGAGAGACAAGTAACTGTATGTCCATTTCTACCTCTCTCCTCAGTAAACCGCCACAACTGTGAGATTTTCTTAGCGTGGAGGTCAAGCGTCAGGGACTTCTGAGGCAAAAGAACTCTGAGAAGGCAAACTGGGAGGGAAACACCACTGGCTCCTCCAAAGCATTAGAATGCGCCAAAATCAGGCTTGGCGTGGCCCAGCAGGTAAGACTCTCAGAGAAACGCGTTGAGTGCAAAAAGAGGAAAGCATCGAAAGGAGAAGAGAAGGGGTCCAGGATGGGGCAGGATACAGCCGGTGGATGAGATTCTGGAATCAGACAGAGCTGGGTTCAAATCGTACCCTTTCTGGGCCACATAAACTTGGACAGGTTACTTTACCCCAGAGCGTTGAATTCTTCATGTGTATGACAAGTGTGATGCCACACAGACTGAGAAGACCCAAGAGGACACAGTACAAACTTAAAAGGTAGTTTCATGTGTTATACGGCAACGACAAAATAAACTCCACCAAGATCCCACGCGAAGCCCCACCCTTGAGTCCCCCTGATAACTGTCACCACCGGGGAGATGACTAGAGCGTTCTTGCCCAGCACACCCCTTTCCTACATTCCGGTGAGGTGAACACCCAGCCTTCGGGGAAGGGTGGAGACAACCCCACCAACACACCCAGGGCTCTCCCACCACTGCCATGCGGAATCCAGTAAACAGGTCTATTCAGGGCTTGAGGATCAGCGGTGCCCAGCCCCAGAAGTGACTTGCTTGCAGGAGAAAGTTCCCTGTCTAGAAGCATATGCTTTTGAGTTCTGGTTCATTGTATGCAAGCCCAAAGGATATGAAACCAAAAGTGTTAGTGTTCAGTTAAGTGTAAGATTCAAAGGCAGGCACGTTAGTCAAAGCTTAGTGGTTCAAGGTTGTAAGATCTGCTCAGAGTTGAGCCAGTCCAGGAGCTGAGCTGCTCTCACCATTCTCTGGCCTGCAGCAGCATGCCCCCACCCTTTCTCAGGGATCCCACCTCCAACCCATCCAAACGGTCTGATTTCTCTGGCTCGGTGAACTACCAAGCTGAGGTTCTATATTTGGGTTGCTGCTTCACCCATTTGGCACATTCCTATTGTCCTTCTAGACCCAACTCTAGTGTCACCCCTACCCCCGTGAAGCCTTCCTTGGCATCTCCAAGGAGGACGTGCGACCTTACCAGACTTTTGGTTTTTTAATCACACTGTCTCTTCATCTAGTCAATGAGCTTCCAGAAAAGACAGTCTGATTAAGAGTCGTGACCTATTTCCATTTCTACTTTTCTCCTCCATGACTTGACAAACATGGATGAGTTAGTGAAGGCCCCTTAATGGGAGTGTCTTCTTACCCTTCCATCCCTGGAATACCCAAATCTACCTTTTTCTTAAAAAGCAGCTTCTGGCAAATCATCTGTTTCTTAGTGTTTGGAGCTCAGGGAACGAAGACAGTTGAACAAACCTTTCATATTCCAGGATTTGATCCTTCAAAGAGCAAGCTGGACATACATATATGCACCGATGGACCAAAATGGCAGAATACACACACACAAGCCAAGACAGGGCCCCCCACTATCTTGGGGCTTTGCCTATTGGCTTCCTACCCTCACTGGGTGGTAGGAAGCAGCTGGGTTCCTGTGTCTCCTCTGGGAAACCCTGATAGTCCCTACTTCACTGCAGGGCTCACAGCAAGCATGTGGGGCCAGTCCCCCAGGCACAGCTGGGTTACAGTTCTAATATCAGCTGGACATTACGTGGCATGCTTCAAGCTGTTGTGACAGCCACAAAGTGCTCTTCAAGTCAGGCTTTCACATAGTTTACAGAAGCATTTCCCAAAGTGCGGTCCACAAAAATGTAGTACACCCAATGCTCCAGGTAAAAAGGATTCCAGAGTAGAAAAAATTTTTAAAAACACTATATACCATGCTCTGCCTCCATCAGAGCACATGACCAAAGCAAAGACTTTGGAAAGTTACTAGCTTAACTGTACAGTTATTAGCTTAACTGCATTTAGTGCAGCATTTCACAAATGTATCTAGAGAAACTCCTCTTCCATGTAACAGTTTTTAAAATCCTGAGGAACATACTTTGGGGAAAGCCTCATTCATCCTGGCACTCTCCCTCTCTCCCACCCCAAGAAAGTGCTAGGGGCACAGTATTAACAGGTATTAACCTAAGACCAGAACCAAACCCAATTCTAAACCGAAGAAAAAAAAAAAGCTTGGCCTCAACCTAGGCTATTGGTTGAGGAGTATGAGGCGTCTTCCATGTGGGAACAGCAGTAGCAAAATTCACTGCATGGTGTGTTTGGATCCCAAGCACAGTCCCTGAATCCACACCACCTCCTTACCCAGTTTTATGCACAGCAACTCCTAGCAGGGAAAATAAAATAGGTCCACGGATCGTCTGCTGGCACAACTGGAACAGAGGAGAAGCTGAGAAATTGAAACAAAAGAGTATACAGGGTAAAGGAAGCAGAGAAGACTCTCAGAAGAGCTGTGATAAGGAGCCAGTCTCTGCTGAGCAGAGAGGGGTAGGGAGGAGCCAGCATAGCAGAGAACAAGGGAGACAGAGCCTAATTCTTCAGGGAGCCCAAAGATTCCAGCCACTTTCTGAACTGTCAACCTTTAAACAGGCTCTCTCCACCACCAGTGAAATCCTCCATGGAAGCAGAAAGGACATACAGTTTTTTTTTCAACACAGACTGGAAAACTCCAGCTCTGTGCAATGACGACCCCATCCAAGACACGTGCCACTGGATGGCCAGCAGAGCACACCCCTTTCCATTCAACCCAGATCCAGGGTGCCAGATGTCACAGCCACCACTTACTTTTTGGATGGTGAGAGACCTTCACAGGTTGGGCATCATGGGCATGGCTGGAGTCAAAAAGACGAAAAGAATCTGAGTTCTCCTCTGTCGGGTCCCTCAGATTGAGGTTGGCTACTGACTGTGTTGACTCCACCAATTCCAACTTTTTGGAAAGGAAAAGGAACATGTCAACAAGCAGCAAATTAAAAAAAAAAAAAAAAAAAAAGGTGCACAAAACATGTTTAATCAGTTTTTAAAGCCAAACAAACTCATCCCTGAGGGAAGCTTAGTCATTGCCCGCATTAGGCAATGGTATGGGAGGGAAGTGCCCTGGAGAAAAACACAATACACAGGTGGGGACAATCCTGGGTACGCACAAACATGCGGTCAGCCACGTGCTGGTGAGGTGCAGGAGCTTGCTAAAGGCACGTCCAGAGAGGTGCGAGGACAGGAGGTAACAGAACAGGACAAAGACTGGGCTTGAGGACTGTGGAACTCAGGACTAGAGATGGGAGGGTAGGCGTGAGGAAGAGAAGTAGAACTTACTGAAAGGCTATGTGTGCTAGATGCTGTAAAATACCTCACTTAATTTTCAGTTCTATGGAGCAAACAGAAGCTTGGAATATTTAAAAGATTTATGGACTTCTAGTTAAGTGGCCAAGCTAGAAACTGAGATACCACCTCCCTTTGACTCCAAAGCACACTTGTTTTTAACTTCGTGGAGCTGCCTTACTCCACCCTTGCAGGTGGGAAGAGGGATAATCAGAGGCCTTTCTGGGAGGAGAAAAGAAAGAGAAATGAACAGGGCAATGAAGGATTACAAACAGATGATGGGCAGTTTTGGCTTCATGTAGCCAAATAGCTAATTATTCGGCACCTTCTGTGTGCCTCCTGCGTGTTGCTAGGCGCTGAAGTTAGGGATGGGTAAAACAGTACCTGCCCTCAAGGGGCTTACCTTCAAGTGAGAAGTCAAACAACAAATAGGTGACAGCACAGGAGTGCAGTAAGTGCCCAAAGTGGGAGAAGGCAGGGGGCTCTAGCGGTGCACTTGGGCACTTACATGCTGAGTAAATGCTGGCATATACAGAAGACTGCATACGAAAAGGCGAAAGGCCTGGGGTGGAAAGTGGCCGCGAAGGATGGGAAGGCGGGGGAGACGAGGAACCTCAGGGAACCCCACCCCCAGTCCCGACACCCGCGTCCCGCCCCCTGCTCGCAGGGCCGCGGAGGGCCCCGCAGCGAGGCCGGGGCGTGGGACGCCCGCCTGCCCGGATCCAGAGCCCCCGGGGTTCCAGCGTCCCATCGGTCCCCGCCGGGCTACTCAGGATTCGCAGGGTTGGGCCGGGCGGGTCCCCACCCTTCTGGCGCGCTCGCCCTCTCACCTTCACCTTCCCGGCCTCGCGGCGGCCATCATACCCCCAACGTCACCAGACGGCGCCACCCCGAGAGGGGCGGGAGGAGGAGGGAGGACTCTCACGTCACCAGCCGCCGCACGTTCACCGCCCTGGCCCTGGTCAGTCGGAGGACTCCGAGCTCGGGCGGTTAGACCCTATCACTCTCTACGGGCCAGTGGGTCTGCCGGCTCAGCGCCCGGAGAGGCGTCTCAAGCGGGCTCGTTCACTGCCTGGGCGTCCCAAGCCCATGACTCAAGCCTCGGGATTCCCGCTGCATCATGGGGGCTGTAGTTCCGCCGGGCGCCCGTCAGGGCGGGGTGGGCGGGGCCTCGGGCTGTCGAGGGGACCAAGAAAACAAGGGCGCGGGTTAGAGGTTCCCGCTTTCTCGTTTATTGCCCCACAGCCTGACCCCAAGACCCCTGACCCCAAGGGCTGTGTAATCCCAGCCTGCGCTTTGTAATTTTAGAGAAGAGCTCTTAAGAGGAAGACAGGAAGCAAACTTGGGCCTGCTGCCCTTCAGTTGACTTTGAGGCAGCAAGAACAGTAACCGTCACTGAACAGGCAGGTACCTAACGTCATTTTATTTAACCTTCACAACAGTCCCTGGAAGCGCAGAGGACAGATTACCCCAGCTCACATATGGCAGATCACTGGGCCTCATTATGTGCCAGGTACTAGGACACAGCAGTAGAGAGGTCGCCTGGTGGCCTCAGCACAAGGAGGGAAGGCTTGAAGCCTGTGCTCGCCAGTAAGACAGCTACCAGTCACGTGTGGAGATGGAGCTCCTGAAAGGTGACCAGTGCCAACTGAGATGTGCTGCAGACTTAGTACCAAAAAAAAAAAAAAAAAAAAGGCGGGGTGGGGGGAGCACCTGGCTGGCACAGTTGGAAGAGCATACAACCCTTGATCTCCGTGGTCATGAGTTTGAGCCCCACATTGGGTATAAAGATCACTAAAATAAAATAAATAAGCTTAAAAAATTAAACAATTTCATTAATATTTATATACTGATTATATGTTAAAGTGGAAATATTTTGGATACGTGGAGTTAAAGTCTATTACTAAAATTAAGTTCACCTGTTTCTTTCTACTGTTTAAAATGTGGCTACTAAAACATCTAAAACTGCATAAAAGTGGCTCACTGTGATATTGTGGTTTATAATAAATATGTATTTGGTTTTCATCCACTGTTCCTGTGAAATGAGGGTCTCTTGTTATGCATAACGAGCCCCTTTCAACCACACGTGAGTTTATGTGAATGGGGTAACTTTTGGAAATCCCCTAAAGTATGAGGGTTGTTTGCCCCGGGAAACCAACAAAGTGATTAGAGGGTTGGAACTTTCAACCTCACTACCTGTAAGCAGAGAGAGTTAGGGGTCCCCAGAAAAAGATAGACATAATTTTCTTGACATAAGAAAAGTCATTTTAGGGGCACCTGGTTGGCTCAGTTGGTAAGCATGTGACTCTTGATCTCTGGGTTGTAAGGTCAAGCCCCACGTTGGGTGTAGAGTTCACTTAAAAAAATAAAATCTGTAAAAATAAGTTAAAAAATTTTTTAAAAATAGGCATTTCTTTTGGAGTTATCAACATCGAATATACTACCGATGATCAGCTTTTATTCTACCTGAGTTTACTAAATTCATGTACCTGTTGCAATTTGTCAGCAAAAAAAGACTTAAAATGATGGTTGATTTTGTCTGTCTCATGAAGTTTCCATGTGTAATTGTTGGGAAGAAGTAGGTTGAATAGATAAAAAGATTTGTAGGTAAACTTTTTTTTTTTTTAAGATTTTATTAAGTAATCTCTACACCCAGTGCGGGGCTCGAACTCACAACCCTGAGATCAAGAGTCGCACACTGCACCAACTAAGCCAGCCAGGTGCCCCTGTAAGTAAACTTTTAAAGAGTTTCCAAAATCTTTGATAATTTAAAACTTTGAAGTTTTGCCAGCTTAAATAAGAAATTGGGTTCAATTCATTGGATATCTAAGTCTTTTCGAAATAAGATTCGGGTATAACAGCTCAAAACTGCTGACCACTTAGTTTCCACTAGAAATTAAGGTTTCTAAGCTTTAAGGATACAATTAAGACTACTGAAAATAGTGAGGGAAACAACTCTATATGCAAAGAAAGATACATGTTTTTGGTAAGAAAAGAATGAGGAATGGGAATACATTTTTTAAGGGAAAAGAAAGTAATTTTGTCCTAGAATGAGATTGGTGGACTTTTTTAAACACTTCTATCTATTAAGTAATCTCTACCCCCAACATGGGGCTCG